>NW_027675396.1:1652500-1852500 GCF_965601325.2 Salmo salar
ACTGGACACACACACACACACACTGGACTCACACACTGGACTCACACACTGGACACAAACACTGAAAACGCTCTTATCAACGCTTGACACGTGTGTGTGTGTGTGTGTGTGTGTGTGTCCCTCAATGACTGTCTGTTCTTCTGCTTACCGCTACAGTGTGGAACATGGTGGAGAGTACACAATGAAACCTGGGACTTAGAAAATGTGAGTGTTGACTGCTGTGAAGAATATGACTAAGAATAAGTCTTAATTCAAGTTAAGTCAAAGACCACCATCATTACTGACTTGGTCATATTAAATATCAGCTGTAGTTCTACAGAAGCAGAAATCAGGGACACCAACGTTTACAAAGAGTTGCTTTGACAATGTGTGTGTGTGTGTGTGTAATTAATGTGAATAAGTGTGTATTATATTACCATACAGTATAACATATGATCATTCAACAAGTCTCAAGTTACCTTAACTTCTCCTTTTGATACCTAGAAACATCTACATTAAATGAATTAGTGAAAAGTGAGTTAACATTCTAATGTGAATGATGATGATTTCTAATATTGTGTCTGGTTTCATCCATCAGATGTCTGTGATCTCACACTGGACCCAAACACAGTAAACAGACTCCTCTCTCTGTCTGAGGAGAACAGAAAGGTGACATGTAGGAGAGAGAAGCAGCCGTATCCTGATCACCCAGAGAGATTTGAGGGCTGGAGACAGGTGCTGTGTAGAGAGGGTCTGACTGGGCGCTGTTACTGGGAGGTAGAGTGGAGTGGGAGAGGGGCTCTTATAGGAGTGACTTATAAAGGAATCAGCAGGAGAGGAGTGTTTGTTGTCTTGGATTCAATGACAAGTCCTGGTGTCTGTTCTGCTCTGACAACAGATACTCTGCCAGGCATAATAATCATCCCACTACCATAGACGTCCCCTCCTCCAGCTGGTATAATAATAACTCCACTACCATAGACGTCCACTACTACCATAGACGTCCACTCCTCCAGCTCCCACAGAGTAGGAGTGTATCTGGACTGGTCAGCCGGCACTCTGTCCTTCTATAGAGCCTCCTCTGACACACTGACCCACCTGATCACATTCACCTCCACATTCACTGAGCCCCTCTATCCAGGGTTTAGGGTTCATTATGTTGGCTCTTCAGTGTCCCTGAAATAATAACTGGACACACACACACACACACACACACACACACACACACACACACACACACACACACACACACACACACTGACACACACACACACACACACTGGACACACACACACTGACACACACACACACTGGACACACACACAAACACACACACACACACACACACACACACACACTGGACACACACACACACACTGGACACACACACATCGAACACACACACACACACATCGAACACACACACACACACATCGAACACACACACACACTGGACACACACACACACACACACACACACACACACACACACACTGGACACACACACACACACACTGGACACACACACACACACACTGGACACACACATACACACACATACACACATTCACACACACAAACGACACACACTCTGACACACGCACACACACAGTGTGATTTTATTATGTGTTTTACTGTTTGTGTTTGTACCACAGGAGGTTGGTGGGACCTTATTTAGGGAGGACAGGCTTGTAATGGCTTTAGTGGAATAAGTGGAATGGTATCAAACACGTGGTTTCCATGTGTTCCATTTCATTCACTCTGTTCCAGACATTATTATCAGCCGTCCTCCCCTCAGCAGCCTCCTCTGGTATGTACTGTCCTGTATGTGAGAGAGATCCAACAAGGAATTACAATGTATGTATTACTTTTAATACCTGCAAATGGCAAATAAACTACTGGAACTCCTTATGAATGTCTGCAGCCGACAAGAGGTGAAAATATTACCGGAATATTCTGCAAAATGTTGATGAAGACGTCACTCAATCCACCCAAAACAACATGCAGTGTTTCCACAAGACTCCCATGAAGTTATAGTGTGACGTTATGAGTCGACGTTAAAGTAACATTCTCACAACATACTGCACTTGTTTTATCCTGTTTTAGATGTATCCTCTGTTTAAACATTTAAACTCTTACAATAACACTGTTAAAATACCAATGTGATCATTTCTTGTCTTTTATGTTGGAAAAACCAATTGTACAATTATATGTAGACATAAGCTCCATAGTTGTACAAGTATACATGGATATATTGTACTTTTCATAATAAAACATACTTGAAACAAGAAAAAGCATGTTAATTGTGAAATCAATTTCGATATTGATTTTTACATTGCTTCTCCCTGTCTCATGTTGACGTTTGGCATGAATCTTGACCTGGAGGCAGAACTGTGCGATTTCCTCTAGATATGTCAGCTGCAAAGTCAGAATTGGCTGTGGAAAATAATGTTGTTTTATGGTCTTAATTTAAGGGAAGGATTAGCAGTGTGGTTAGGGTTGAGGTTAGGATTAAAATCGGATTGTATTACTTTGTGCCTGTGCCAGCTAGGGGATACTTTGCTGAACTGCCTCCAGGGCAAGATTCATGACAATAAATGCCAACCTGCCTCCAGAACAAGATTCATGACAATAAATGCCAACCTGCCTCCAGGGCAAGATTCATAACAATAAATGCCAACCTGCCTCCCAGTCGGCCCCTCCTTATCTTTACAAGGCTGCAGAACCTGCAAGCTAGTGATGTGGGGGTTCTCTCATAACCCTCAGTCCCCAGGTGGGTAGATGGCAGGTTGAATAAAGAGAAGCTGGTGATGTGGGGGTTCTCTCATAACCCTCAGTCCCCAGGTGGGTAGATGGCAGGTTGAATAAAGAGAAGCTAGTGATGTGGGGGTTCTCGCATAACCCTCAGTCCCCAGGTGGGTAGATGGCAGGTTGAATAAAGAGAAGCTAGTGATGTGGGGGTTCTCTCATAACCCTCAGTCCCCAGGTGGGTAGATGGCAGGTTGAATAAAGAGAAGCTAGTGATGTGGGGGTTCTCTCATAACCCTCAGTCCCCAGGTGGGTAGATGGCAGGTTGAATAAAGAGAAGCTAGTGATGTGGGGGTTCTCTCATAACCCTCAGTCCCCAGGTGGGTAGATGGCAGGTTGAATAAAGAGAAGCTAGTGATGTGGGGGTTCTCTCATAACCCTCAGTCCCCAGGTGGGTAGATGGCAGGTTGAATAAATAGAAAACAATAGGCAACATAAAACAATCCATAAATGTATAATTATTATGTAATTAACACAAAACATTAAGGACACCTTTTCTTTCCATGACAAACTGACCAGGCGTAACTCAATATTAGGAAGGTATCCTTAATATTTTGTCCAATCAGTGGCTCTGACCCTTTACGTAACAGTCAATCCTCTTTACCAGGAAACCTTCTTTAAATTTCCCCAAATGCTTCAACACTGATGCTCTCTCACAGCTGCTCCAGGGCCTCTTGGGTTGAGGAGTCATTCTCTTCTAACCTGATCACAGCTGCTCCAGGGCCTCTTGGGTTGAGGAGTCATTCTCTTCTAACCTGATCACAGCTGCTCCAGGACCTCTTGGGTTGAGGAGTCATTCTCTTCTAACCTGATCACAGCTGCTCCAGGGCCTCTTGGGTTGAGGAGTCATTCTCTTCTAACCTGATCACAGCTGCTCCATGGCCTCTTGGGTTGAGGAGTCATTCTCTTCTAACCTGATCACAGCTGCTCCAGGACCTCTTGGGTTGAGGAGTCATTCTCTTCTAACCTGATCACAGCTGCTCCAGGGTCTCTTGGGTTGAGGAGTCATTCTCTTCTAACCTGATCACAGCTGCTCCAGGGCCTCTTGGGTTGAGGAGTCATTCTCTTCTAACGTAATCACAGCTGCTCCAGGGCCTCTTGGGTTGAGGAGTCATTCTCTTCTAACCTGATCACAGCTGCTCCAGGACCTCTTGGGTTGAGGAGTCATTCTCTTCTAACCTGATCACAGCTGCTCCAGGGCCTCTTGGGTTGAGGAGTCATTCTCTTCTAACCTGATCACAAACAAAGACAAGATTCAAACAAATAAACATGATGGTCCAACATAATAGGGGGGGGGGGGGGGGGTATAGGGAAGGTAGGGGAGAGGGGGGGTATAGGGAAGGTAGGGGAGAGGAGGGGGTATAGGGAAGGTAGGGGAGAGGAGGGGGTATAGGGAAGATAGGGGAGAGGAGGGGGTATAGGGAAGGTAGGGGAGAGAAGGGAGGGGGGTATAGGGAAGGTAGGGGAGAGGAGGGGAGTATAGGGAAGGTAGGGGAGAGGAGGGGGGTATAGTGAAGGTAGGGGAGAGGAGGGGGGACTTCCTCCATGTCAGGTAAGCAGCCTCCAAGTCTACCCTCACCAACTGACCAGACTGAGTGAGTTCTGAACATCCCTCTCTGTCCTCTGATACTGCGTCCAAGTCTTCTTGGGTCTTTCTGGTGTCTCTGTCTTGACTCTTTAGTGAGTTTTTTCAGTTCTTTCCCAGGCTGCCTGAAGAACACAAAAAGATGGCACATACATAAGAGTTATAAACTATCAAAATAAAGAGAGTCCCACACTCCATATATAAACTCCCAGTAATTTATTGGGTATTTACCAACGTTTCAGCATCACTGTGCCTTCTTCAGGGTGATGTCATCAATACTTGAACCAGGTTATGTAGACAAACAGTGCAATTAGTGCAACCAATGACAATAGAGAGGGGTGTGTCATAATGATTAAGTTAATTACAATGAACTAATGAAACTGTTAAAAAAAACAATAGTTTATGGCATATTAAATATAAAAAAATAGTAGCCTATATTATATATATCCGGCTCTCCATGTAATCTGATTCATTATGATCTAGGATCAGGTCCCCCCTCTCCATGTAATCTGATTCATTATGATCTAGGATCAGGTCCCCCCTCTCCATGTAATCTGATTCATTATGATCTAGGATCAGGTCCCCCCTCTCAGCATGTAATCTGATTCATTATAGATCTAGGAACAGGTCCCCCCTCTCCATGTAATCTGATTCATTATGATCTAGGATCAGGTCCCTCCTCTCCATGTAATCTGATTCATTATGATCTAGGATCAGGTCCCCCCTCTCCATGTAATCTGATTCATTATGATCTAGGATCAGGTCCCCCCTCTCCATGTAATCTGATTCACTATGATCTAGGATCAGGTCCCCCCCTCTCCATGTAATCTGATACATTATGATCTAGGATCAGGTCCCCCCTCTCCATGTAATCTGATTCATTATGATCTAGGATCAGGTCCCCCCCGCTCCATGTAATCTGATTCATTATGATCTAGGATCTTTTTATTTTTATTATTTGACCTTTATTTAACCAGGTAGGCCAGTTTAGAATAAGTTCTCATTTACAACTGCGACCTGGCCAAGAATAAAGAAAAGCAGTGTGACAGAAACAACAACACAGAGTTACATGGAATAAACAAGCGTACAGTCAACACAACAGAAAAAAGAAAGTCTATATACAGTGTGTGCAAATGGCGTGAGGAGGTATGGCAATAAATAGGCCGTAGTAGCAAAGTAATGACAATTTAGCTGATTAACACTGGAGTGATAGATGAGCAGATGATGATGTGTAAGTAGAGATACTGGTGTGCAAAAGAGCAGCAAAGTAAATAAAAACAATATGGGGATGAGGTAGGTAGATTGGGTGGGCTATTTACAGATGGACTATGTACAGCTGCAGCGATCGGTTAGCTGCTCAGATAGCTGATGTTTAAAGTTAGTGAGGGAGCAATAAGTCTCCGCCTTCAGCAATTTTTGCAATTCGTTCCAGTCACTGGCAGCAGAGAACTGGAAGGAAAGGCGGCCAAAGGAGGTGTTGGCTTTGGGGAATGAACAGTGAGATGTACCTGCTGGAGCGCGTGCTACGGGTGGGTGTTGTTATCGTGACCAGTGAGCTGAGCTAAGGCGGAGCTTTACCTAGCATAGACTTATAAATGACCTGGAGCCAGTGGGTCTGACGACGAATATGTAGCGATGGCCAGCCGACTAAAATGACCTGAGTTGCAATCATGAAAAAAAACTACCCGGCCTTCATGGTTTGACATTGAGAACATTGGGAGAGATGAGAGCTGACGTTTTAGTAAATGTGCAGATTACGTATCTCAGTCACAGACAAGAAGCTCAATTAAGACATTATCTTCACCACTGGGACTGGGGACAACAGGACCACAGGCCAAATAATACAGCTCAACACTTCCACACAACCACAGTGAGTAGAATCAGGCTTCTGGACACAGAAAACTTGCAGAATTATTAATGATGAATTGTATTAGACGTTATTAGACATTTCTGTTGTTGAGGAGGATGGGAGACCCACAGAGACGTCAAAATGTGTTTCTAAAATCGTCAAAGAGTAATTATTTTAACCTAAAGCATTTAATAAAGACACTTATAGTACAATATTATGGGGAATAGGAATGAGAGGGCTTCTTACACCATTTTGGGAAGGGATCACAGCAGTGATTGAATGAGGGTATGAGGCATGAGTTGAGGTGTTCAGAGGCTTGACCAGTGCAGGACAGGATTGGGAAGACAATAACACAAAAACACTACACAGTGAGACAAAAGAGCTAAGAATGAGTTAGTCCAAGCAAGGAGTAAAATCATAGACGTGTAATAATGTGATTGTGTTTGTGATTGACTCTACATAAAGTAATGAGAGAAAATTGACAGGGGTTCCCTCACAGTGCTTGGAGAGGAAACATTCAATGTGCCAGTGGATGAGTGGGCCACATGAGACGTGGCTTCCAGTTCATGTGAGGAGGTAGTTGACAATGGTAGTGGAGTGGTCATCGCTTGTTAAATCATGGAACAGGAGAGGACTCAGCTGGAAATACAAACAGCAGATACGTTCCCTTGAAGCTGAGCCATCGTAGGTTTGAACAACAAGTTTGTCCATGAAGATAAACACGGAATTCAAATCTCGCCCACTTGGCAAATCAAGGTAGCCCAAGAAACTTTTTCTGAATAAAGCCCTGATCATCCACATACAGTACCTGACGATAACTGAGAACGGCAAGCAGACTGGTGGCAACCATAGGTCCCAGAGTGGGGGGGGGGCAATAATTTTGCCCTGGGGCCCAGAGCCCAGGCGCCGTGACTTCAGAAATCCACTCCTTCAACATGCAGACAAAGAAGTTCTAAAAGCTACCAGTAAATTTCGTCCAAACAAGTCAAATAATGTGTCTATATCATCCTCAGGTTGTCTAAAATGTAAATAAACTATAATATTTCATACGGAAAGTACTGTGTTCAATAGGAATGACAAATACGCAAGTGTGCACCCTCTCCATCGCGCGCAAAAACACTGATGTGACCCAAGCAGTCAGCTCACTGAAAGTGTAAATATTTATTTATTTTTCAAAATAGAAGCCTCAAAACCTTGAATAAATACTGTTGACATCTAGTGGATGCTATTATGAATTGCAATCTGGGTGACGGACATAGGAGTTTTCAATAGCTTTACAAAATATGAGCCTGTGATTTTATTTATTTTTTGGTCGGATTTTCTTCGGGTTTTCGCCTGCCATAACTGTTCTGTTATACTCACAGACATTATTTTAACAATTTTGGAAATGTCAGAGTGTTTTCTTTCCAAATCTACCAATTATATGCATAGCTTCTGGGCCTGAGTAACAGGCATTTTACTTTGGGCTCGCCAGACTCTCCGAACTTCCGAAAACTGCCCCCTAGCCCTAAGACGTTTTAACGGTCCTCACACTGTTCATGCTCTCATTTCATAGACGCGTACTGCTCACCTGTTCATCTCGTAATGAATAATGTGGAAATTGAGCAAGTTGAGGTGACTAAACTGCTTGGAGTAACCCGGGATTGTAAACTGCCATGGTCAAAACATATTGATACGACAGTAGCTAAGAATGGGAGAAGTCTGTCCATAATAAAGCCCTGCTCTACCTTCTTAACAACACTATCAACAAGGCAGGTCCTACAGGCCCTAGTTTCTACCTTCTGTCATGGGAATTCTGTTCCCAATGTTCATAAACCGAACTTCAATTAAACTACTCAGTCTGCCCCCCAGAGGGTGTAAGATTCTGGTTGAATGAAGCAGACGGAGAGCCAGCCTACAATTGGTAAGAATGATTATTTACGAGAGCTCTGAATATCATACAATGTACACAGCCTTTTATACCTGACATTTGGTCATACCATATGTCATACCCCTTACAAATGCCCCTCCTCTTCTTTAACACTGTCAATGCTTATTTACAAGTCTTCTCCATCTCATACATTGCTTATCATATCCTGCCCCATGTTACATAATCTACTGCAAGCCTAAAGGTTTCTCCCCTCCCTGGGTGGGGAGACCTTCTTTCTGTTATCAGTTTCACAGTGGTCACAAGTTGTCTGCTGTCTGGTTGCTTACATTGCTAAATCATTAAGCTTCAACTTTTCCGACACACACACATTAGTACATTCATCTTATAATCACTCGGTTATACCTTTTCAGGGTGAAATCATTTAGTCAAACCTCTAATCATATTATTTCCATTACAATCCACCCTATTGGCTAAATATTTCACATACACTATAACACATCTATTTTTATTGGATTCAGAAATGTCACACAAACTCAAACTAGATCAAAGAAAACGAATACATGTATTTTCATTACATACTTATCAATGACTGTTCTAAGCCTATGTCCAGTCAGGATTAGGATTTTTGCTATGACCTTCATTTAGAGAAACAGTCTTCCTAAACATGGGCTCCTCGTAATTGAATGAATCCTCCACCAGGCTCGGCGGTAGGTATTTGTCATCCCACTGGTCTGAACTTGGAATCGGTCCGTATCTCACCATCTGCTCCGTCATCGATCTCTCCAGAGCCCTGGAAATGAGACCTCTCGCACAAGGGACCAAACAACAACCACATAATATCAACACAGTCATACAGGTGAAAGCAGCCCACAACACAGTGATTACAACCTTTTTCCATTTTCCGAACGTACTATCAAACCATCCCGTGAGTGCCGTGTCCACCCCGGAATTTTCTGCTAACTCCTGAGCTAAATTGTTTAGACCGGCCAGGGCCTTATTTGTAATGTTTTGTCAATGCAAAGACACGCGTCACCAAAAGCAGAAAACCAGCTAAAATTATGCACTAACCTTTGACAATCTTCATCAGATGACACTCATAGGACATTATGTTAGACAATACATGCATTTTTTGTTCTATCAAGTTCATATTCATATCCAAAAACAGTGTTTTACTATGGTGTTGATGTTGAGGAAATATTTTCCCTCCAATACCGCCAGTCAATCAAGCACAAGAAATTAAATAATTACTATTCGAAAACATTGGTAAAATATTATATTGTCATTCAAAGAATTATAGATTTACATCTCTTGAACGCAACCGCATTGCCAGATTTAAAAATAACCTTACTGGGAAATCACACTTTGCAATAATCTGAGCACTGCGCCCAGAAAAATACGCTTTGCGATACAGACTAACCGCCATGTTGGAGAGATCTAAAATCAAAAATACTATGTAAATAATCCATTACCTTTGATTCTCTTCATCAGATGTCACTTCCAGGAATCCCAGGTCCATAACAAATGTAGTTTTGTTCGAAAAAGCTCATAATTTATGTTCAAAAAGCTCTGTGTTAGCACATGAACTACGCCCGCCGGACTTGTCTTCATGAAAGAGGGGAAAAAAAATATTTACGTTCGTTGAGACATGTCAAACGTTGTATAGCATAAATCATTAGGCCCTTTTTCAACCAGAACTTGAATAATTTTCAAGGCGGACGATTGCATTCTCTTTTAAAACGTATTGGAACGAGAGTACCCAAACATGAACTCGCGCGCCAGTCTTATCGGGGCCACCACCGTTCCAAGGCTCTTGTTCGGTCAGTTCTCACAGTAGGAGACTCAAACCACTTTGTAAAGACTGGTGACATCTAGTGGAAGCCATAGGAAGTGCTCAATGATTAACAAGCCCCTGTGTGTTTCAATAGCATAGGCATAAAGGTAATTCAACACATCAGGTATCCACTTCCTGTCAGAATTTGTCTCAGGGTTTTGACTGCCATATGAGTTCTGTTATACTTACAGACACCATTCAAACAGTTTTAGAAAATTCAGAGTGTTTTCTATCCAAACCTGAACAATAATATGCATATCCTAGCTTCTGAGTTGGTGTAGGAGGCAGTTAAAAATGGGCACATATTTTTTTCAAAATTCTCAATACTGCCCCCTATCCCCAACAGGTTAGACCGGCCAGGGCCTTGGTCACTGATCCATCTGGAGCTGTGTTCTCAGGAATGAAAGTACAGCATTCAGATCCGAACATCACACACAACACCACACTTTTCAGCCAGAAGCATATCCAAAGCTATTCTATTCTGCAATACCATCAAAGTGGTCGCAGCTGTTTGTTCTGCTAACCCTTGAATTGCCTCTCTGGTATAGTTGATGAAACGCTGTTGGTTATAATAAATGTAATTTATCCAAACCACATTTTTATTGAGAGTCGACCACCAAAAAAGACTTGATTCCAATCCAGCCCATATCTGATTCCTAGCTTAAAACTCATCAGGCACCCCCCTTGGAACCCCAATGCTATCAATGTAAATTCTATCGTCAAGGACCCTGACGGAGCACTCCTCCCCTCTCTTTCACCTGGCACTAGGTCTTTGTGTTGTATAAGGGTGAAGGGCATGCCTAACTGTACCAATGCACAAATACCAGTCCAATTTGCAGGCAGGTTTAGCCACAGCTTCATACCTCCACACAACCACCAGACATCCGCTCTCGGCCTTTTTATCTTACTAAAGTCCTCAGAACTCAACCACCCACTCAGGTCCCTCATTGTCTCGTCAGTTGTAACATTCTCTGTCCTATTGCATGTTCTTACTTCCCCTACATTCCATCCGTGTGTGTTGTGTCGAGCCACACAATAATAGTCTCCTCCTGCGACTGTGAAAGGGGGAAGTCTGGATCTAATGGGCACATAGGATACAGATAATGCAGATCAGTGCAACTGTCTGGCTTCCTTGCCTTCATGAACAGCTTTACCATTCAGGCCATTCCCCTTGGTAAATTAATTCCATTGAGTAGAAAGGGGATGGTTGTCAACTGAAGTTTGGCTGTTGCGCAGGCATAACCTTCTTCTTTAGCTACTGATCTAGCTGTATACTTAATCCATTCCAGCCATAGGTTGGAATCCCCAAACCAAGTCTCCACCTCAATCACTTCCTTAAGATCTTTCGTCTGAACTATCCTCACCGGTCCTTGGCTCTGGATGACTACACGGGTAATGTCCGTTTTATCAGGGGTACTACTGGTATTCTGGCTGGCGGTAGAACTGGTACCGCAGTGTCGACAATGGTCTGGTCAAGGCCAACATACCATAACCCTAAATCCTCTTTCTTTATGCTTTTAATGGTCATTCCTATCTTCAAGCAATACTTCCCTTGCTCTGGATTTCAGTCAAAAACCCTGTCGTTCACTATACTCCATCTGTTTCTATATTGGGTGTGTGGATTGACATAGCCTTCTCTCTCTGTGTGAGCTATGACCTGATTCCATGAGTTACACCGGGATCTACACAGATATCTTCCCCATGAAGTCTGAGTCCTAGACTGTCAGGAGGTTAGGGACCCCATTTGGTCTGCATAGAACTCTATTGAGACATCCTTCCCTAACTCTACTCTCACTTCCTTTTTATCCAGATCGAGTGACCTTTTGTACCTAGGCCATAAAAACTCCTCATCTTCTACACTATGGGTCAAGTTACAACTTACTGACTTCTCGAGTGGTTCATGGTGTATTAGGAATATTTATTTTATTTATTTATTTATTTTTTATTTCACCTTTATTTAACCAGGTAGGCAAGTTGAGAACAAGTTCTCATTTACAATTGCGACCTGGCCAAGATAAAGCAAAGCAGTTCGACAACATACAAAAACAAAGAGTTACACATGGAGTAAAACAACATACAATCAATGATACAATAGACAAAAAAAGTAACAAAAATAACAAAAATTATATAAAAAATATAAAAAAGGAAAAAACAAAATAATAAAAAAAATACAAAAAATACAAAAATACAAAAGAATAATCAAATAATAAAATAAGTGAAAAGTTGAAAAAAATATATAAAAAAATAGGACTATATAGAATGTGAGCAAATGATGAGAGATAAGGGAGGTAAAGGCAAAAAAGGCCATGGTGGCAAAGTAAATAAAGTATAGCATGTAAAACACTGGAATGGTAGATTTATAATTTGAAGAAAGTTCAAAGTTAAAATATAAATAATATGGTGCAAAGGAGCAAAATAATAAATAAAATAAATAAATACAGTAGGGGAATAGGTAGTAGTTTGGGCTAAATTATAGATGGGCTATGTACAGGTGCAGTGATCTGGGAGCTGCTCTGATAGCTGGTGCTTAAAACCTCTTCAGCGTCTGATCCCGTTAGCGGGATCAAAATCCAGCGAAAAATCATATCGCCAATTAGCATTAAAAAAATATCATAATTAAAAAAAAAAAAAAAAATCTTTTTTTTTTTTTTTATAGATACACCTCTCTTGAATCGACCCACGTCGTCCGATTTCAAAAAGGTTTTACAGGAAAAGCAAATCATTAGATTATATTAGATGAGTCCATCGTAAAAAGCAGCTTCATAGCCATTTTCCGACCAACCACTTGCATCACATATAATCCAAAAACAGCTAAATGCAGCACTAACCTTTTACAAACTTCATCAGATGGCACCCCTAGGACATCATGTTATACAATGCATGCATTCTTTTGTTCAATAAAGGTCATATTTATATATAAAAACAGCATTTTACATCTCTGTCTGACGTTGACTTCATTATTTCCCCTCAAAAGCGTCCCGGTAAACAATGCTGCATTTGCCTAAATTACTATACTATAACGATTTTTTAAATGTATATTGTCAATCTAACATTTATAGATGAATATCTCTTGAGAACACCCGTCATACCAGATTTTAAATTAACTTTACTGGGTAATCACACTTTGCGATAAAAGGAGATGCGATACTCAGAAAATTAGCTAATATACAGAGCTCGGCGCCATCTTGGAAAGAATCTCATGTCACGTCTTATCTTCTATAATATTGTCAATAATCGCCTACCTTTAGTTGTCTTCATCAGAAAGCATCCCAGGTCCACAACAGATGTATTTTCGGTCAAAAAGTCCATACTTCACGTTCCATTAGCCTGATGTTGGTAGCGCGTCCTATGGCTCTCTCGAAGCGCAGCTCTGAAGTTCAGAATGAATGCAATGCTCGCGCATGTAGGTTCGTTCAAACATGTCAAACGTTGTATAAAATAAATCTTCAGGGCCTCTAACACCAAGAGAGCCAATAAGATTCGAGGGGGATGATGTCATGGCCTTTAAAACCGTATCCAAAGGTGGGGGCAGACATGGCCGCCGGCGTCATAATGGTGATGGCCCATCCCCTGTGACCAATTTCAAACTCGTGTCATTCACTGAGTTTTGACTCTATAAGGCTCAAACCACTGTGAAAGGACTGGCGACATCTAGTGGAAGCAATAGGAAGTGCTCACTGAACCATGGTTAACGGTGTGATTAATAAGGAAAGATGAGAAGTCAAGTCCACAATTCAGAATTCCACTTCCTGTTTCAATCGGTCTCGGGGTTTTGACTGCCATTTGAGTTCTGTTATACTCACAGACACCATTCAAACAGTTTTAGAAACTTTAGAGTGTTTTCTATCCATATATAATAAGTATATGCATGCCCTATCTTCTGAGTTTGATTAGTAGGCCGTTGAAAATGGGAACGATTTTTTTTCAAAATGCGCTGTGGCGCCCCCTATCCTACGGTATCCTCAAGAGGTTAACCTGTTAGGGCTAGGGGGCAGTATTTGCACGGCTGGATAAAAAAATGTACCCGATTTAATCTGGTTACTAATCCTACCCAGTAACTAGAATATGCATGTACTTATTATATATGGATAGAAAACACCCTAAAGTTTCTAAAACTGTTTGAATGGTGTCTGTGAGTATAACAGAACTCATTTGGCAGGCAAAACCCTGAGACAGATTCTGACATGTTTTTTATCCGGCGGTGTAAATACTGCCCCCTAGCCCTAAGAGTTTAACCTGTTAGGGCTAGGGGGCAGTATTGACACGGCTGGATAAAAAACATACCCGATTTAATTTGGTTACCACTCCTACCCAGTAACTAGAATATGCATATACTTATTACATATGGATAGAAAACACCCTAAATTTTCTAAAACTGTTTGAATGGTGTCTGTGAGTATAACAGAACTCAAATGGCAGGTCAAAACCTGAGAGATTCCTTTACAGGAAGTGGCCTGTCTGACCATTTGTTGAACTTCTTTTCCATCTCTATCATTTACTAAGGATCTCTGCTCTAACGTGACACTTCCCACGTCGTCCATAGGCGCTCAGAGCCCGGGAAAAAACAGAATGTCGTCATTCCAGCCCCAGGCTGAAACACATTATCGCCTTTCTCAAGTGGCCGATCAAGGGACACTGGCTTATGCGCGTGACCCCGACCGCCCCCGCCTTTGGGATTTTTTCCTCTGTTTGCCGAAAAGGAGATTCTCTGTCGGAATATTATCGCTTTTCTACGAGAAAAATGTCGTAAAAATTGATTTTAAACAGCGGTTGACATGCTTCGAAGTACGGTAATGGAATACTTAGAATTTTATTGTCACGAATTGCGCCATGCGCGTGACACTTCTTTACTATTTCGGATAGTGTCTGGAACGCACGAACAAAACGCCGCTATTCGGATATAACGATGGATTATTTTGGACCAAACCAACATTTGTTATTGAAGAAGCAGTCCTGGGTGTGTATTCTGACGAAGACAACAAAAGGTAATCAAACTTTTATAATAGTAAATATGATTATGGTGAGTGCTAAACTTGCCGGGTGTCTAAATAGCGAGCCCGTGATGCCTGGGCTATGTACTTAGAATATTGCAAAATGTGCTTTCACCAAAAAGCTATTTTAAAATCGGACATATCGAGTGCATAGAGGAGGTCTGTATCTATAATTCTTAAAATAATTGTTATGCTTTTTGTGAACGTTTATCGTGAGTAATTTAGTAAAATGTTAGCGAATTCCCCGTAAGTTTGCGGGGGGTATGCTAGTTCTGAACGTCACATGCTAATGTAAAAAGCTGGTTTTTGATATAAATATGAACTTGATTGAACAAAACATGCATGTATTGTATAACATAATGTCCTAGGGTTGTCATCTGATGAAGATCATCAAAGGTGAGTGCTGCATTTAGCTGTCTTCTGGGTTTTGGTGACATTATATGCTGGCTTGAAAAATGGGTGTCTGATTATTTCTGGCTTGGTACTCTGCTGACATAATCTAATGTTTTGCTTTCGTTGTAAAGCCTTTTTGAAATCGGACAGTGTGGTTAGATTAACGAGAGTCTTGTCTTTAAATGGCTTTAAAATAGTCATATGTTTGAGAAATTTAAGTAATAGGATTTTTAAGGTTTTGAAAATCGCGCCACAGGATAGCAGTGGCTGTTACGTAGGTGGGACGAATTCGTCCCGCCTAGCCTAGAGAGGTTAACACAGTGTCCAAAGAATGGCCAGAAGTATACAGAATGGGGTCGTCTGCGTAGAAGTGGATCAGAGATTCACCAGCAGCAAGAGCGACATCATTGATGTATACAGAGAAAAGAGTTGGCCCAATATGGCTCCCACAATCAGACAGCTCAGACTGACCAGTACCCCTGTAAAGCCCCACCCCCTCCCGGAGAATATATCACTGGCTAGAGGCCAACCCACACTTTCACTTCTATGAACGCACACAGTGAGGATCGGGCGGGTTAGGGAATCTTTGTTAGAGAGGTAACCCCCGAACCTTATTGGTATTCGGTTCTTCTCCTAACTCTGTGATTGTTCGACAGTGTCAGTGTGTCTTACCCTCCCGCAATGTGTGATATGAACACAGGTAGCTCTTTCAGCTATTCTCACCACAAAGGCTATTACCAGGAACACTTGTATGGGCCCTCCCACCGTGGCTGCTTCCAGTTCTTTTCTCCTCAGGGACTGGATCCACACCCAGTCTCCTGGTTGGATTGAGTGAATCATCTTCTCCTGTAATTCACCTGTTGGACACAAAGTCTCGGACATACGGGTTTGGTTAACCATGTGTTCTGTTAGTATATCTTCAACTTCTATGTCTACCTGTTCTGGCCTCCCTAACTCTGGCATTCTATATGGTTTATCTGATCAGCTAAAATGTAACCCATTATTTAAAGAGATAGATCCTAGTAAACCAACTACCCTAATCGTGTCCACCCAGTAAGTTGAGACCGCTTCTTCCCATTTAATATACTTATCTATTATAAAAAATGTTTTTTTAAGTAGTTCGTTATCCAATAGGCCACAAAGTGTTTCCGAACCTGCTCTACTATCCCCCCTGTTGACACATGGCTCTGCCCATGTGTCAATCTTGCCGCATCTCTAAACAATGACTTAGGTAGTATTGGTAACTTATCATGATACCAAATACCGTCCTTATATAAATTGCTCCTAACTTCTCCCATTTCGAAATCCCTTTCACTGGTGCTCTAGACTGACAATTTTAATATAGCTTTGTCTATGTTTACTTCCTCTTTTAAGAACTGCTGTGTCGATGGCTGCGGTTTAACCTGTTTAGGATAGGGGGCAGAATTTTCACGGACGGATAACAAACGTTCCCGATTTAATCTGGTTATTACTCCTGCCCAGAAACTAGAATATGCATATAATTGTTTGATTTGGATAGAAAACACCCTAAAGTTTCTAAAACTGTTGGAATGGTGTCTGTGAGTATAACAGAACTCATATGGCAGGCCAAAACCTGAGAAGATTCTATACAGGAAGTGCCCTCTCTGACCATATCTTGGCCTTCTATAGCCTCTTTATCGAAAACAGAGGATCCCTGCTTGTAACGTGACATTTTCTAAGACTCCCATAGGCTCTCAGAAGGCGCCAGAACGTTGAATGATGACTCTGCAGTCCCTGGCTGAAAAACAGTAGCACATTTGGATAGTGGTCGATCTGAGAACAATGAAATGGGCGCACGCATGCACGTGAAGAGTCCATTTTACATTTTCAGTCTTTGAACGAAAACAACGTCGCCCGCTTGGAATATTATCGCTATTTTACGAGAAACATCACATAAAAATTGATTTTAAACAGCATTTGACATGCTTCGAAGTACGGTAATGGAATATTTAGAATTTTTTTGTCACGATATGTTGCGGCGCGTCACCCTTCGGATAGTGTCTTGAACGCAAGAACAGAACGCAGCTATTTGGATAACTATGGATTATTTTGAACCAAACCAACATTTGTTGGTGAAGAAGAAGTCCTGGGAGTGCATTCTGACGAAGAACACCAAAAGTAATCCCATTTTTCTTATAGTAAATCTGAGTTTGGTGAGTGCCAAACTTGGTGGGTGTCAAAATAGCTAGCCATGATGGCCGGGCTATCTACTCAGAATATTGGCAAAATGTGCTTTCACCGTAAAGCTATTTTAAAATCTGACATAGCGATTGCATAAAGGAGTTCTGTATCTATAAATCTTAAAATAATTGTTATGTTTTTTGTGAACGTTTATCGTGAGTAATTTAGTAAATTCACCGGAACTTTCGGTGGGTATGCTAGTTCTGAACGTCACTTGCTAATGTAAAAAGCTGTTTTTTGATATAAATATGAACTTGATTGAACAAAACATGCATGTATTGTATAACATAATGTCCTAGGAGTGTCATCTGATGAAGATCATCAAAGGTTAGTGCTGCATTTATCTGTGGTTTTGGTTTTTGTGACATTATATGCTGGCTTGAAAAATGAGTGTGTGATTATTTCTGGCTGGGTAGTCTCCTGACATAATCTAATGTTTTGCTTTCGTTGTAAAGCCTTTTTGAAATCGGACAATGTGGTTAGATAAAGGAGAGTCTTGTCTTTAAAATAGTCATATGTTTGAACAATGGACGTTTTGGGATTTTTGAGGAGTTTGTAATTCGCGCCACGCCGTATCATAGATGTTAAGTCAATCTGCTTTCAGTGTAAGAGCTTCCCCTTTCTGGAATACCCTGCCATTAGACACACACTACTGTGATTAATGTGCACCGTCCCTGTAAAATAAAAATTAACTCAACCTGCAATTCAGTTTACTGACCTGACATTGTTCCCCGTAATGGAAACAGATTATAATGTTAGAATACATTACTTCCTGCTCAAATTCACTATTGTTAACTAAACAATCTAAAAAAATATATCACCTCTACTCCAACAACGTTCTGCCTTTCCTCTATCGTAAGAGTAAAAACGCAACTTTTCAACTTTCTCTTCTCTTTCGGCTTCACAATTATGAAATGTCCAAGACTTAAAAGTAACATGTAAATTGCCAAACCTACTTTTCAACTTTCTTAGTAACTTCCTTTTTCTTTTCACCCTCTGCTCTCTTCCTCGTTGTTTCTGTCTCATTTTTCCCCTTCTCAGAATTTAGGAATAATTACTATTGTGACTTTTGATAAGTTATTAGGGTCTCACACATAGACAAGTTACTTTTAACTGGTCAGTAAAACCTATCTCACACGCACATCATTTTTTCGCTGCTGATATCCTTCTTCAACTTTCTCTCTCTCTTTCTCTACACTTGCCTTCTCACCTTCTTCTCCAGGCTTCAGACAGCCACACCCTGGCTATGTCTAACCCTCGACCTGCTGTTTCCCTGTCTTGTCCCCACATACCTTATGTATCTTTCTTATCATTAGTCCCGACTTTTCTATGTCCAAACTTCCATCAGATTCATACTTCCTTCTCCACATTGGACTGAAATAAATATTTATTTTATAACATTTAACTCAATATACTGCTCATCTCCAGTTAATTCCTGCACCTCCTTTGAGGGTTTGCCACCCATGGTTATTCAATAACTATTTATTATTAGGCTGCACAATCTATGCGTGTGTTTCTATAATCTGTTATTATCTTTAATCTATGTATATATACTTTTACTCTGTTTCCATTTAAACCTTCTATGTGTATCACAATCTATGTGTTTATCACTCCTCTCTGTGTGGGTGCTCACACTCTATGCACACGATCTCTGTGTAATGTGCTTTTCACAATCTATGTGTGTGTGCTTCCTCCTTCCATAGAATAGTCAGACCAATTTTTTTGCGCCCTGTTAGATCTCGACTACCCCTCCCCGCTAATATACTCTAGATCAGTTATCCTTTAGATCTATGCGCATTAGCTTGCCTAATGTATATCGACCAGTTTAACCTTTAGGTCTCAACATTAGATAGTTTACATTGGTAGTGGCCACAGATACCTAGGGTCATTACGGACCCCCCCACACCTTGCCTAGGATGGCTCTACACCCAATTCCTCTCTTCCAATTGCATAGAATACTACCTATATCAGGGTTCTCCACACAATATTCTAAAGACAGGTCACCAGGTTAGTATGCCCCAACGGATATTTCGGTGTTTAACACCTAGACTACACTAACTCCCTTATCCACTACATGCAATCATAAAGGTATTACTCCCCAAATCCGCGTAAATAAAGATTTACTGACCTTTGTCTTGTAGGCTGGGAAAAGCAATGTAGGTTGGATTCCGTCACCGTCCCTGTCGACCTTAGATATTTACCGGCCTGATATGGAACCCCAATTTCAGGGGACAGGACAGTTTACGAGTCAATGACCTGCCCGTGCACGGTTTTCGGCGTGTTACCTTAGGAAGACAGGGACAGATGTTGGAATCCGGCTCGAAGGACCAAATTGTCATGGGAATTCTGTTCCCAATGTTCATAAACCGAACTTCAATTAAACTACTCAGTCTGCCCCCCAGAGGGTTGTAAGATTCTGGTTGAATGAAGCAGACGGAGAACCAGCCTACAATTGGTCAGAATGTTTATTTACGAGAGTTCTGAATATCATACAATGTACACAGCCTTTTATACCTGACATTTGGTCATACCATATGTCATACCCCTTACAAATGCCCCTCCTCTTCTTTAACACTGTCAATGCTTATTTACAAGTCTTCTCCATCTCATACATTGCTTATCATATCCTGCCCCATGTTACATAATTCTACTGCAAGCCTAAAGGTTTCTCCCCTCCCTGGGTTGGGGAGACCTTCTTCCTGTTATCAGTTTCACAGTGGTCACAAGTTGTCTGCTGTCTGGTTGCTTACATTGCTAAATCATTAAGCTTCAACTTTTCCGACACACACACATTAGTACATTCATCTTATAATCACTCGGTTATACCTTTTCAGGGTGAAATCCTTTAGTCAAACCTTTAACCTCTTGACGGTCGCCTAGGATAGGGGGCGCTACAGCGATTTTTGAAAAAAAAATTCGTGCCCATTTTAAACGGGCCTCCTACTCAAACTCAGAAGCTAGGACATGCATATAATTAATACTTGTGGATAGAAAACACCCTAAAGTTTCTAAAGCTGTTTGAATGGTTTCTGTGAGTATAACAGAACTCATATGGCAGTCAAAACCCCGAGACCGATCGTAACAGGATGTGGATTTCTGAATTGCGGACTCAACTTCACCACTTTGCCTGTAATTCACACAGTGAGCAATTGTTCATTGAGCACTTCCTATTGCTTCCACTAGATGTCCCCATGTCTTTACAAAGTGATTTGAGCCTTCTACTGTGAAAACTGACTGAATGACACGCTGTGGAACGTGGTCACACGGAGAGGGCCATCACCATTATGACGCCGGCTCCCCTGGCTACCCTCCCCAAAACGTTTTGAAAGACAATGCAATCATCCCCCTTGAATCATATTGGAGCTCAGGTTGAAAAAGGCCCTAAAGATTTATGTTATACAACGTTTGACATGTTTGAACAAACCTAAATTAAAAAAAATGCATTTTTTTCGACGGTACTTTTGGTGCAGCCTTCAGAACGCGCTAACAAGAACAAGCTATTGGAACATAAAGGATAAACTTTTTCGAACGAAAATACATTTGTTGTGGGACCTGGAATTCCTAGAAGTGCTTTCTGATGAAGATAATCAAAGGTAAGGGATTATTAACAATAGTATACAAGACTAGATTTGATATGCGATTGTTCCAAGATGGCGCTGACCTGTAACGGTAGCCTATTTTCTGAGTATCGCATCCCCTTTTATCGCAAAGTGTGATTACCCAGTAAAGTTATTTTTAAATCTGGCATTACAGGTGCTTTCAAGAGATATTCATCTATAAATCTTAGAATGACAATATTACATTTTAAAAATGTTTTCGAATAGTAATTTAGTAAATTGTAGCGCTGTTTCACCGGATGCATTTGAGGGAAAATAGTTAGTCAACGTTACGCGCCGATGTAAAATGCTGTTTTTATATATAAATATGAACTTTATCGAACAAAATAATGCATGTATTGTGTAACATGATGTCCTAGGAGTGTCATCTGATGAAGATTGTCAAAGGTTAGTGCTGCATTTAGCTGTTTTTTGGTTATTTGTGATGCATGTGGTTGGTCGGAAACTGGCTATGTGGCTACTTTTACGATATACTCCTCTAACATAATCTAATGTTTTGCTTTTGCTGTAAAGCCTTTTTGAAATCGGACAACGTGGTTCGATTCAGGAGAGGTGTATCAATAAAATGATATAACATAGTCCTATATTTGAAAAAATAAAAAAAATCGTTGTGCTAATGGCGATAGGATTTTTTCGCTGGATGTCCGTCCCGCATACGGGACGAGCCCGTCAAGAGGTTTAATCATATTATTCCCATTACAATCCACCCTATTGGCTAAATATTTCACATACACTATAACACATCTATTTTTATTGGATTCAGAAATGTCACACAAAATCAAACTAGATCAAAGAAAACGAATACATGTATTTTCATTACATACTTATCAATGACTGTTCTAAGCCTATGTCCAGTCAGGATTAGGATTTTTGCTATGACCTTCATTTAGAGAAACAGTCTTCCTAAACATGGGCTCCTCATAATTGAATGAATCCTCCACCAGGCTCGGCGGTAGGTATTTGTCATCCCACTGGTCTGAACTTGGAATCGGTCCGTATCTCACCATCTGCTCCGTCATCGATCTCTCCAGAGCCCTGGAAATGAGACCTCTCGCACAAGGGACCAAACAACAACCACATAATATCAACACAGTCATACAGGTGAAAGCAGCCCACAACACAGTGATTACAACCTTTTTCCATTTTCCGAACGTACTATCAAACCATCCCGTGAGTGCCGTGTCCACCCCGGAATTTTCTGCTAACTCCTGAGCTAAATTGTTTAGACCGCCATTCAGATCCGAACATCACACACACACACCACCCTTTTCAGCCAGAAGCATATCCAAAGCTATTCTATTCTGCAATACCATCAAAGTGGTCGCAGCTGTCTGTTCAGCTAACCCTTGAATTGCCTCTCTGGTATAGTTGATGAAACGCTGTTGGTTATAATAAATGTAATTTATCCAATTCACATTTTTATTGAGAGTCGACCACCAAAAAAGACTTGATTCCAATCCAGCCCATATCTGATTCCTAGCTTTAAACTCATCAGGCACCCCCCTTGGAACCCCAATGCTATCAATGTAAATTCTATCATCAAAGGACCCTGACGGAGCACTCCTCCCCTCTCTTTCACCTGGCACTAGGTCTTTGTGTTGTATAAGGGTGAAGGGCATGCCTAACTGTACCAATGCACAAATACCAGTCCAATTTGCAGGCAGGTTTAGCCACAGCTTCATACCTCCACACAACCACCAGACATCCTCTCTCGGCCTTTTTATCTTACTAAAGTCCTCGGAAATCAACCACCCAGTCAGGTCCCTCATTGTCTTGTCAGTTGTAACATTCTCTGTCCTATTGCATGTTCTTACTTCCCCTACGTTCCATCCGTGTGTGTTGTGTCGAGCCACACAATAATAGTCTCCTCCTGCGACTGTGAAAGGAGGAAGTCTGGATCTAATGGGCACATAGCATACAGATAATGCAGATCAGTGCAACTGTCTGGCTTCCTTGCCTTCATGAACAGTTTTACCATACAGGCCATTCCCCTTGGTAAATTAATTCCATGTCCTAACCTCTACTACTCAGAATGGTACTGCAGTGTCGACAATGGTCTGGTCAAGGCCAACATACCATAACCCTAAATCCTCTTTCTTTATGCTTTTAAAGGTCATTCCTATCTTCAAGCAATACTTCCCTTGCTCTGGATTGCAGTCAAAAACACTGGCCTTCACTATACTCCATCTGTTTCTATATTGGGTGTGTGGATTGACATAGCCTTCTCTCTCTGTGTGAGCTATGACCTGATTCCAGGAGTTACACCGGGATCTACACAGATATCTTCACCATGAAGTCCGAGTCCTAGACTGCCAGGAGGTTAGGGACCCCATTTGGTCTGCATAGAACTCTATTGAGACATCCTTCCCTAACTCTACTCTCACTTCCTTTTTATCCAGATCGAGTGACCTTTTGTACCTAGGCCATAAAAACTCCTCATCTTCTACACTATGGGTCAAGTTACCACTTTCTGACTTCTCGAGTGGTTCCTGGTGTATTAGGAATATGGCTCCCACAATCAGACAGCTCAGACTGACCAGTACCCCTGTAAAGCCCCACCCCCTCCTGGAGAATATATCACTGGCTAGAGGCCAATCCACGCTTTCACTTCTATGAACGCACACAGTGAGTATCGGGCGGGTTAGGGAATCTTCGTTAGAGAGGTAACCCCCGAACCTTATAGGTATTCGGTTCTTCTCCTAACTCTGTGATTGTTCGACAGTGTCAGTGTGTCTTACCCTCCCGCAATGTGTGATATGAACCCAGGTAGCTCTTTCAGCTATTCTCACGCGAAGGCTATTACCAGGAACACTTGGTATGGGCCCTCCCACCGTGGCTGCTTCCAGTTCTTTTCTCCTCAGGGACTGGATCCACACCCAGTCTCCTGGTTGGATTGAGTGAATCGTCTTCTGTAATTCACCTGTTGGACACAAAGTCTCGGACATACGGGTTTGGTTAACCATGTGTTCTGTTAGTATATCTTCAACTTCTATGTCTACCTGTTCTGGCCTCCCTAACTCTGGCATTCTATATGGTTTACCTGATCAGCTAAAATGTAATCCATTATTTAAAGAGATAGATCCTAGTAAACCAACTACCCTAATCGTGTCCACCCAGTAAGTTGGGACCGTTTCTTCCCATTTAATATACTTATCTATTATAAAAAATGTTTTTTTTAAATGTTCGTTATCCAATAGGCCACAAAGTGTTTCCGAACCTGCTCTACTATCCCCCCCTGTTGACACATGGCTCTGCCCATGTGTCAATCTTGCTGCATCTCTAAACATTGACTTAGGTAGTATTGGTAACTTATCATGATACCAAATACCGTCCTTATATAAATTGCTCCTAACTTCTCCCATTTCGAAATCCCTTTCACTGATGCTCTAGACTGACAATTTTAACATAGATTTGTCTATGTTTACTTCCTCTTTTAACCTCTATGGGCTAGGTGGGACGCTAGCGTGCCACCCGTGGTGCACTCCATCAACAGCAGGTGCATTTCAAGAGCGGCAAATTTGAATCCAAATAAATGTCAAAATTCAAATTTTTCAAACATACAACTATTTTACACCCTTTGAAAGATAAACATCTCCTTAATCTAACCACGTTTTACGATTTCAAAAAGGTTTTACGGCGAAAGCATAAATTTAGAGTATGTTAGGACAGTACATTTACAAGAGTTGTGTGTAATGTTTTGTCAATTCAAAGACAGGGTCACCAAAACCATAAAACCAGCTAAAATGATGCACTAACCTTTTACAATCTCCATCAGATGACACTCCTAGGACATTATGTTAGACAATGCATGCATTTTTAGTTCTATCAAGTTCATATTTATATCCAAAAACAGCGTTTTACTATGGCATTGATGTTGAGGAAATCGTTTCCCTCCAATAACCGGCAGTCAAGTCAGCGTCACAAATTAAATAATTAAAATTAGAAAACATTGGTAAAATATTATATTGTCATTTAAAGAATTATAGATTTACATCTCTTGAACGCAATCAACTTGCCAGATTTAAAAATAACCTTACTGGGAAATCACACTTTGCAATAATCTGAGCACTGCGCCCAGAAAAATACGCGTTGCGATACAGACTAGACGTCATGTTGGGGAGATCTAAAATCGAAAATACTATGTAAATAATCCATTACCTTTGATTCTCTTCATCAGATGTCACTTCCAGGTATCACAGGTCCATAACGAATGTAGTTTTGTTCAAAAAAGCTCATCATTTATGTCCAAAAATCTCCGTCTTGTTAGCACATGATCTAAGCCAGCCGGACTTCTCGTCATGAACGAGGAGAAAAAATATATTTACGTTCGTTCAAACATGTCAAACGTTGTATAGCATAAATCATTAGGGCCTTTTTTAACCAGAACATGAATAATATTCAAGGTGGACGAATGCATACTCTTTTATAACGTATTGGAACGAGGGTACCCAACATGAACTCGCGCGCCAGGTGTCTAATGGGCCATCATCGTTCCATGGCTCTTGTTCGGTCAGATCTCCCTCCAGAAGACTCAAAACACTTTGTAAAGGCTGGTGACATCTAGTGGAAGCAATAGGAAGTGCCAAAATATTCCTCAGCCCCTGTGTTTTTCAATGGGATAGGTTTAAAGGTAATACAACACATCAGGTATCCACTTCCTGTCAGAAAATGTCTCAGGGTTTTGCCTGCCAAATGAGTTCTGTTATACTCACAGACACCATTCAAACAGTTTTAGAAAATGTAGGGTGTTTTCTATCCATATGTAATAAGTATATGCATATTCTAGTTACTGGGTAGGAGTGGTAACCAGATTAAATCGGGTATGTTTTTTTATCCAGCCGTGTCAATACTGCCCCCTAGCCCTAACAGGTTAAGAACTGCTGTGTCGACGGCTGCGGTTTAACCTGTTTATGAATGATGACTCTGCAGTCCCTGGCTGAAAAACAGTAGCGCATTTGGATAGTGGTCGATCTGAGAACAATGAAACGGGCGCACGTGTGCACGTGAAGAGTCCATTTTACATTTTCAGTCTTTGAACAAAAACAACGTCGACCCGGTCGGAATATTATCGCTATTTTACGAGAAAAATCGCATATAAATTTATTATAAACAGCGTTTGACATGCTTCGAAGTACGGTAATGGAATATTTTGAGAAAAAAAATTCACGATACGCGCCGGCGCTTCACCCTTCGGATAGTGTCTTGATCGCAAGACCAAACGCAGCTATTTGGATATAACTATGGATTATTTGGAACCAGTATAGACCTAGTCTGTTCATTATATACATCTACATGATGTATTGTTACACCATGTAGGAGCAGTATAGACCTAGTCTGTTCATTATATACATCTACATGATGTATTGTTACACCATGTAGGAGCAGTATAGACCTAGTCTGTTCATTATATACATCTACATGATGTATTGTTACACCATGTAGGAGCAGTATAGACCTAGTCTGTTCATTATATACAGCTACATGATGTATTGTTACACCATGTAGGAGCAGTATAGACCTAGTCTGTTCATTATATACATCTACATGATGTATTGTCACACCATGTAGGAGCAGTATAGACCTAGTCTGTTCATTATATACATCTACATGATGTATTGTTACACCATGTAGGAGCAGTATAGACCTAGTCTGTTCATTATATACATCTACATGATGTATTGTTAGTCCATGTAGGAGCAGTATCAACCGATAGTAGATGGCTACTTATTTAGATGTTGTTTGACTTAATTAAACTGCCTTAAATGTGCTGTGGTAAACATGTTTTATTCTCACTAATCAACCAACACATCCCTGTGTTTGTATGTCTCAATATAATAGTATTATTTAATTAAATCCATGTAAAATAATCTTTGTCTGAAAATAAAATCTGATCCTCAACTGCGTTTCCCTCCAGTCAGCAGACGGCGATGTGCGTCTTTCAGGCGATGCTGCAGCGTGACGTATAATCTAGTGGACGGTTCTTCATAAACAGCTCGTCAACCACCTCGGTAGCTTGCTAGCCAACATAGCCGAAAGAATCAAGCTATTTATACGCTTTCGGTCTATATTAGCTACTGTGTTTTAGACACACTTCTGTCGTATCTACTTGTTAACCTATTTAATTTAATATTACGTTATTTTTTATTAGTCAGCTATAGTAGCTGGCTGGTTAAGTTAGCATTAGCCTAGTCGCTAATGATAGCTAGCTAGCTAGCTAACATCCCCGAACATGAGCTCCCTAAACTACTCCCCTCCTGTTAAAGAAGAGGAGGTCTGCTGGACGGAGAAAGAAGCTCTGGGGCTGAACATTGTCGTGAAAGAGGAGAAGGAAGAAGAGGATGTTACAGTAAAACAAGAAGTAGAGGGTGAGGCTGTTACAGTGAAAGAAGAAGAGAAAGACGTTACAGTTAAACAAGAGGATGATGCTGTTTTTGGAGTGAAGAAGGAAGGAGAGATTACTGTCACATTGGAAGATGAAGAGGAGGAGACAGGAGATCTGAGTAACACCAGTAAGTACCGCCTTCAATTAGTTTTTAACTTTGGATATTCGGAGTTGGCTCGTCAATACCTCTTCAACGGAGGGCCCTGGGATGATGACTGATATGTCTAGAATCAGACGGCGTAGAGACAAGCTACCCCTTGTTTTCTCCGTTCCGTTTCCAAAAAGTGACTTAACATATATATTTGAGGAGGGTCTATCTGCTGACCGCAGACTGGGGGGCCACGGCATGTAGTGATTTTAATGTAGTGATGTTTTACTACACACCGTGACCCCCAATAGAGCCATGTGAGAGTTGGGTTGGCTACACCAAAGATTATGGATATACTGACAAGATGTCTCTCCGTCCTGACAAGGGGAGTCGTTGTCCACAAAGCTGCACTGTGGGTTGTCTCGCTCCCACCTATCCTGTCTTTGGATTGGTGGATACATCTTATTATTGTAATCTATTGTTTATATTCTATGAGGGTTGTTGTCGTCAACCGCCTGTATTCAATGGAGAGAGATGCTAAGCTACTAGCATGAATATGCATAGCGATCTGAAGACAACTCCTATAGTGTTTTTATCAAAGTTGTCGGTATGTCACGTGTCCACGTAACAACTTAATCATTACGAAACTTCTGTTAGATCAAGTAAACCTCACGTAGCAAATAAGCCATTCATTTTGTTGTTGACCAAATTCAACACTTTCCACATTGGGTTGATAATTGTTTCCACTTGGATACAACCAACTGTAACCTACTGGCATGACCTAGAGAGATACAACCTACTGTAGCCTACTGGCATGACCTAGAGAGATACAACCTACTGTAACCTACTGGCATGACCTAGAGAGATACAACCTACTGTAACCTACTGGCATGACCTAGAGAGATACAACCTACTGTAACCTACTGGCATGACCTAGAGAGTTACAACCTACTGTAGCCTACTGGCATGACCTACAGAGATACAACCTACTGTAGCCTACTGGCATGACCTAGAGAGATACAACCTACTGTAACCTACTGGCATGACCTAGAGTGTTACAACCTACTGTAACCTACTGGCATGACCTAGAGAGTTACAACCTACTGTAACCTACTGGCATGACCTAGAGAGTTACAACCTACTGTAACCTACTGGAATGACCTAGAGAGTTACAACCTACTGTAGCCTACTGGCATGACCTAGAGAGATACAACCTACTGTAACCTACTGGCATGACCTAGAGAGTTACAACCTACTGTAACCTACTGGCATGACCTAGAGAGATACAACCTACTGTAACCTACTGGCATGACCTACTGTATTCTTTCTACCAATTGATTGGTTGAAATTTTATGACGTGTATTTGTTCATATAGACACACCCCATGTGTTTAATAAAATCAACTGAATGTGCAGAACTTGAACTGAACTGATGCTTCAAGTATTTGATTAAATAATTAACACACACAAATGACTTGAGGAAGCCAGAGGTCAATATAACCAGAAGAAAATAACCAATTCCCCACCTGCTGCTGGCCTTCGTTAATTCTGACGTTATGCTCCTGAAGTTTCCGGTAAAATAGGCAAACTTTTTCCATTTCCGTTTGAAGTGCCAATTTATCTGACCATTTCTACCGATCTGCGTGCCAGTTATGAAAGAGTTACAACACTGCTTTGGCTCCGCCACTTCCTGGGTCGGTGAAGTGAGGTATTAAATTTAAGGATTAAATCATTTAAGGAATATATCCGAGTCTCACGCTCATCACCTGTGGAATGCGGGGCTTCCAGCGAGGTGTGGATTTAATAGTATGTTGTACCTTGTTTCCCTCCTTCAGGGAACAGTAGTTATAGTCATAACATGTGGATTTAATAGTATGTTGTACCTAGTTTCCCTCCTTCAGGGAACAGTAGTTAATGTCATAACATGTGGATTTAATAGTATGTTGTACCTAGTTTCCCTCCTTCAGGGAACAGTAATTATAGTCATTACATGTGGATTTAATAGTATGTTGTACCTAGTTTCCCTCCTTCAGGGAACAGTAATTATAGTCATAACATGTGGATTTAATAGTATGTTGTACCTAGTTTCCCTCCTTCAGGGAACAGCAGTTATAGTCATAACGTGTGGATTTAATAGTATGTTGTACCTAGTTTCCCTCCTTCAGGGAACAGTAGTTATAGTCATAACATGAGGATTTAATAGTATGTTGTACCTAGTTTCCCTCCTTCAGGGAACAGTAGTTATAGTCATAACGTTAAGCTTGACATATTATGAACTTTAACTTAAATACTGGATCTTGCTGTGGGACAGTTTTTTGTATTCAGATCTCTGAAATGCTCTCTAACTACGTAACATTTATTGTCTCCTTATATTACGCTGGGAAAACAGTTTTCATGGGCACAGAAATCCTAAATCATTTCAGTTTACTAAATCCAATGGTTCTAACCGAGAGTCACCTTAACTTTATTGACAACACCCAAATGGATACTGTCATTAATGCGATTCTTAAATAATTACGCATAATACTTAATACTGTAGCTGTTTAGTTACTATCATCAGCTGATCCAGGAAATAATTTTCTGCATGCCAGTCAAATGTAGTTCTTCATTCATTACACCGGTAAAGACAGTTATGCCGTGCTCCACGTTGGATCCAACATCCCAAACAAATCGATATTTATAATGTGTTATTGTTTACTTGATTTACAGTAGGGTCTCGTTAGTCCGTTTTGAAACGGAGATACTTAGCTCATAATGTGTAGAGAAATGTTCCTTGATGGATAGGCTATTGTACAACACACAGAGCAATTTTCCTTTATTCAGGACATTTAGAATGACAACACATCACAGAGTAGCCTAGTGGGATTATTCACAAAATTATCTGGTGATCAGGTTATGAATTGTCATGACAAAGACATTTTAGTCTCCTTGTTTCACCTAAAATATTAAATGATTTATAGTCCTAGGTCTATGTTGTTGTTAGGTGAAGTTATGGGTCCTACAGTAGGTCTATGTTATTGTTAGGTGAGATTATAGACCATTTTGGCATACACTTAGTGGACAAAATCTCATTGTCAGGCTGATGTCAGGCTGATGGAAAACTAGCCAATGATCATTTTACTGGTTGAAGTCGTTTTTAAATATAAAGTAGTACATTTGACAATAACACAAACATTATATTAAATCAGGACATTCAAACGAGCTTTACAATTATAATCCAAAGTAGTGTCAAATGATGATAATAATAATCATAATCAACCTGTAAATTGAGGCTATATTTGCTGTCAGCCTATGAGAACTCCCCTGAGTTTTCCCCCACGGTGGTGAAGTAGTGAATAGACACAGAGCTTAATGTGAGTTTCCTTGAGTAGCACTCCTGATCTAGTGCTGTAATATTCAGAATACATTGTGAAAACTAATCTTTGCTCACCATTTTTTAAATATATATTTTTTTTTCACCCCTTTTTTCTCCTTAATTGGTACTTACAGTCTTGTCTCATCGCTGCAACTCCCATACGGACTCTGGAGAGGCGAAGGTCGAGAGCCCTGCGTCCTCCGAAACACAACCCAACCTAGCCGCGATGCTTCTTGACACAATGCCCATCCAACCCGGAAGCCAGCCACACCAATGTGTCGGAGGAAACACCGTACACCTGGCGACCTGGTCAGCGTGCACTGCGCCCGGCCCGCCACATGAGTTGCTAGTGCGCGATGGGACAAGGATATCCCTGCCGGCCAAACCCTCCCCTAACCCGGACGACGGTGGGCCAATTGTGCGTCGCCCCATGGGCCTCCCGGTCGCGGCCGGCTGCAACAGAGCTTGGACTCGAACACAGAATCTCTAATGGCACAGCTTAGGCCACTTGCTCACCATTTTTGCTCCAGGCAGATATACTACATCCATAACTAGCGGTTTCTGCATTAGCAGGGAGGTGTTTCTGCAATCAAATTGTGTGTGCATCGCCCTTGTCGCAATTTTAGCAAACACAGAAAGGTGCCTATATTTGAGAACAAAAGTCGCCTGGCACACTGCTTAGGAGTTCAACACCTTTTACTTATTTCTAGTTACTACTAATGTGAAAACAAGACTAAATATGACTATTGTTGCTCACTTGACTGTCTTAAGACAATTGTCAAGTCATTTTAACATTCATTACAGACGTCAATTGTTGTACAGTATCATGGCTACGCTGTTGGCATCACCTTTTTCAGTGGATTTCTGCTGTTGTGAGCCTTTAACTATCTGTCTGACTTGTTCACACAGGAGAGAGACGTGACTATCATGGATCCTCTGGGGAGCCTCAACATCATGATGCTAACGAGTCAGAGAAGAGTCTGTCCAGATTCTATCACCTCAAGAAACACCAGCAGAGACCCACAGGGAAGACATCTATCTGCTGCTCTGACTGTGGAAAACATTGCAAATCTTCATCAGAACTTAAAATACACCAGCGAACACACACAGGAGAGAAATCTCACCACTGTTTTGATTGTGGGAAGAGTTACTTAAGATTAAAAGCACTAAAAGTACACCTGAGAATTCACACTGGAGAGAAACCTTACAGCTGTGATCAATGTGGGAAGAGTTTTACTCAGTCAAGCAACCTGTTATCACACCAGAGGATACACACAGGAGAGAAACCTTATAGCTGTGATCAATGTGGGAAGACTTATATTTCATCTTGCCATCTGACTAGACACCAGCGAATACACACAGGAGAGAAACCTTATAGCTGTAATCAATGTGGGAAGAGTTTTACTCGGTCAGACAACCTGATATTACACCAGAGAACACACACAGGAGAGAAACCTTATAGCTGTGATCAATGTGGGAAGAGTTTTACTACATCTGGCTCTCTGACTCTACACCAGAGAACACACACAGGAGAGAAACCTTATAGCTGTGGTCAATGTCGGATGAATTTTACTACATCTGGCTGTCTCTCCAGATCAAAACACCTCAAGAAACACCTGCAGAGATCCACAGGGAAGGGAACTCACTGCTCTGACTGTGGGAAGAGATTCACCTCTTCATCAGGAATTAAAATTCATCAGAGAATCCACACAGGAGAGAAATCTTTTAGCTGTGGTCAATGTGGGAAGAGTTTTACTAGGTCAACCAGCCTCATATCACACCAGAGAACACACACAGGAGAGAAACCTTATAGCTGTCATCAATGTGGGAAGAGTTTTACTACATCTGGCCATCTGACTCAACACCAGAGAAAACACACAGGAGAGAAACCTTATAGCTGTGGTCAATGTGGGAAGAGTTTTACTACATCTGGCTGTCTGACTCGACACCAGAGAACACACACAGGAGAGAAACATTATAGCTGTGATCAGTGTGACAAGAGATACTCTGATCTCATTCTCCGGTAAAAGACATCTGATCAAACATCAGAAAATACATGAATGAGTTGTTTCATGATATCAATGATATAATGTCACAATGTAGAATGTTTTAACATTGCAGTAGGAGTATTTTAATGATGTCACAATGTAGAATGTTTAAACATTGTAGAAGGAGTATTTTAGTGATGTCACAATGTAGAACCCTAAACGTTTGTCCCCTGTTCTATTGATTTCAACATGATATGGATATTAACCTCAGGGGAAAAATCCAGGCTCTGAAATGGAAGAGTTACTATTTATGAGATTTAATAAAAAGTGACTAACAAAAAAAGAGTTGTGTTACACTTACCATGTTGGTGACCCACTGGAATCAAAATGTATCTGGCTGTTTTCTACAAATTGTCCTCTAACCAGTGATGTACACAGCTGTTAGTTTTAACAGGATGTGCAACCTCATCTCCCTCTCGGCACAATGGATTTCAACGTGATATCGATGAGTTATGACAAATAAGTGTTGTGTTCCTTTGTTTAGTGACCCCTAAATTGAAATGCATCACTCCAAAATGTAGCTGACTGTCTTCTGCAGGTTGTCCTCTAATCAGTGAGGTAAAATATATCTCCCATTTCCATGTGTTTTTTTAGTTGTGTTAGTTTCAACAGCACGTACAACCTGATTTCCCCCCTAATCGATATCAGTGATTTATTGCTACTTGTCAAAACAACAGTGTTTCTGGTGCTTGTGCAGTTTATAAGGAGCTTGTTTAAAAAATACAAGTAATATGATTATTGTGGCAGATGTTTGTGTACATAGCACATTTTATGTTTAGGTTTTCAATTTATCACAAACTGTTTCTGCATATTAGTTATTGATTTGGACACGTTAAAACTGTGTTTTGACATTGGGCTATCCCACCTAGCAAAATGACGTTGAAAATATGACTATGCAATCAAATATTTCATATTTACATTTCATGTAACATTTAGTAGTGATAATTATTTATGCAACCAACTGACAATTTTTTGCTACAATTATAATGACATTGTTGCCCTGCTTTTATAATATCAGGGTTCATTACATTTACATTACATTTTTGTCATTTAGCAGACGCTCTTATCCAGAGCGACTTATGGTCTATACTGCTCCTACATGGTGTAACAATAAGCAGCTGGGTCTATACTGCTCCTACATGGTGTAACAGTAAGCAGCTGGGTCTATACTGCTCCTACATGGTGTAACAATAAGCAGCTGGTTCTATACTGCTCCTACATGGTGTAATAATAAGCAGCTGGGTCTATACTGCTCCTACATGGTGTAACAATAAGCAGCTGGGTCTATACTGCTCCTACATGGTGTAACAATAAGCAGCTGGGTCTATACTGCACCTACATGGTGTAACAATAAGCAGCTGGTTCTATACTGCTCCTACATGGTGTAACAATAAGCAGCTGGGTCTATACTGCTCCTACATGGTGTAACAATAAGCAGCTGGGTCTATACTGCTCCTACATGGTGTTACAATAAGCAGCTGGGTCTATACTGCTCCTACATGGTGTTACAATAAGCAGCTGGGTCTATACTGCTCCTACATGGTGTTACAATAAGCAGCTGGGTCTATACTGCTCCTACATGGTGTAACAATAAGCAGCTGGGTCTATACTGCTCCTACATGGTGTAACAATAAGCAGCTGGGTCTATACTGCTCCTACATGGTGTAACAAAAAGCAGCTGGTTCTATACTGCTCCTACATGGTGTTACAATAAGCAGCTGGGTCTATACTGCTCCTACATGGTGTAACAATAAGCAGCTGGGTCTATACTGCTCCTACATGGTGTAACAATAAGCAGCTGGGTCTATACTGCTCCTACATGGTGTAACAATACGCAGCTGGGTCTATGCTGCTCCTACATGGTGTAACAATAAGCAGCTGGGTCTATGCTGCTCCTACATGGTGTAATAATAAGCAGCTGGGTCTATGCTGCTCCTACATGGTGTAACAATAAGCAGCTGGGTCTATACTGCTCCTACATGGTGTAACAATAAGCAGCTGGGTCTATACTGCTCCTACATGGTGTAACAATAAGCAGCTGGGTCTATACTGCTCCTACATGGTGTAACAATAAGCAGCTGGGTCTATACTGCTCCTACATGGTGTAACAATAAGCAGCTGGGTCTATGCTGCTCCTACAAAAACAATAAATAGATGTAGATGTATAATGAACGTTCACTAGTGACTAACACAGTTAAACAAATATTCATTTACACTTTTACTCAGATATAAATGTTGCAAAGTCATTACATTTTCACCTTGATTTCTGCTACACAAATTAACTCAATGAAATGCAACTAAATTCAAGAGTTTTCATGGTTAAAATCAAGAAATGCACAAGGATAAAATCAAGAAATGCATTTTATTCATCTGGAAAAAAGTATTTACATTTTGAAATACCAATATCCAAATCCTACAATGAACATCTAAGGGTTAATACAATCAATCAAACCTCATAATTAAAATCATGTCTTGAGAAGAAAAAACAACAAATGTATATTTTTCTTCTGAGGTCTTGGCTGATTTCTTTGATTTTCTCATGATGTCAAGCTTAGAGGCACTGAGTTTGAAGGTAGACCTTGAAATACATCCACAGGTACACCTCCAATTGACTCAAATGATGTCAATTAGTCTATCAGATGCTTCTAAAGCCATGACATCATTTTCTGACATTTTCCAAGCTGTTTAAAGGCACAGTCAACTTAGTGTATGTAAACTTCTGACTCACTGGAACTGTGATACAGTGAATCATAAGTGAAATAATCTGTAAACAATTGTTGGAAAAATTACTTGTGTCATGCACAAAGTAGATGTCCTAACCGACTTTCCAAAACTATAGTTTGTTAAGAAATTTGTGGAGTGGTTGAAAAATGAGGTTTAATGACTACAACCTAAGTGTATGTAAACTTCTGACTTCAACTGTATACAGTACCAGTCAAAAGTGTGGACACACCCACTCATTCAAACCCTAGTCAAGGGTTTTTCTTTATTTTTACTATTCTCCACACTGTAGAACAACACATCAAAACTATGAAACAACACATATGGAATCATGCAGTCACCAAAAAAGTGTTAAACAAATCAAAATATATTTTATATTTGAGATTCTTCAAAGTAGCCACGCTTTGCCTTGTTGACAGCTTTGCACACTCTTGGCATTCTCTCAACCAGCTTTTTCCCTCATCAATCTACACACACAAAAAAATATGACATTTACATAAGTATTCAGACCCTTTACTCAGTACTTTGTTGAAGTACATTTGGCAGCGATTACAGCCTCAAGTCTTCTTGTGTGTGACGCTACAAGTGTGGCACTCCTGTATTTGGGGAGTTTCTCCTATTCTTCACAGCAGATCCTCTCAAGCTCTGCCAGTAAAAATAAAGAAAATCCTTGAATGAGTAGGTGTGTCCAAACCTTTGACTGGTACTGTATGTCAAAACACAGCCTCTCTATTCTCTCATGTGATTGCAGGTCCTCTGACTGGGAAAATGTCTTTCCACAATGAGAACATTGGAAAGGCTTCTATCCTGTGTGTGTTCCTTCATGCCTTTTCAGGTTCACTAACTGGGTAAAACTCTTTCCACATTGGGAGCATTGGAAAGGCTTCTCTCCTGTGTGTGTCAACTCATGCTTTTTCAGTGTCACTAAATAGGTAAAACTGTTCCCACACAGGGAGCAGTGGAAAGGCTTCTCCCCTGTGTGTGTTCTCAAATGCATATTCAGATTCCCTGACCGGGTAAATCTCTTTCCACACTGAGAGCATTGGAAAGGCCTTTCTCCTAAGTGTGTTCTCTCATGTGATTTCATTCTCAGATGTGCCAACCCAAATGTACTAGAGCATGACATTGGGGACTGGGCCCCGATCCAACAACATGCCTATCTAGTGAACCCTGAGAAGAGAGAGAAGCTCCGCAGTGAGGTGGAAAGTTACTACAGATATTGCAGGAGTTAAGGACAACTTGGTTGCTGATTGTCTCAAGGGTTGGCAGTCAAAAAGTTTTGTGTTTTGCGTTTAGCCATTGTGTTGCCATGGTACACAATTTATTTTGACTGCACGTTTTTCCATATTGGAGGTGAGTTTTGTTTGGGCTCGTTCCAAGGCGACGAGAGTTCTAGAAGCTAGTGAGTTTTAGGAAGACGAGAGTTCTAGAAGCTATTGTGTTTTAGGAAGACGAGAGTTCTAGAAGCGAGTGAGTTTTAGGAAGACGAGAGTTCTAGAAGCTAGTGAGTTTTAGGAAGAGGAGAGTTCTAGAAGCTAGTTAGTTTTAGGAAGACGAGAGTTCTAGAAGCTAGTGAGTTTTAGGAAGACGAGAGTTCTAGAAGCGAGTGAGTTTTAGGAAGACGAGAGTTCTAGAAGCAAGTGAGTTTTAGGATTCTATAGAAATTATATGATTGTATATTATTATTTAGAAATATGTTTTTTTTCTTCTTGTTTTTAATTGTTGACAGTCAGTAGACACCATGTGTATATTGTAGAAGACCAAGTCATTGTAGTTGATTATAATGTGAAATAGAAGTTGTTTTCTGTTGATGGTAAGCAAACTTGTCCAACAAAAATATAGGATATATTTGTTGTCATAAGGGGGAAGGTGTTGCACAGGCTTTGGTTTTTCCATTTATGTTTTGAGGTTGGATGCTAGCACGTATAGTTTGTTAGCACGTAGGGCTCGTTAGCACGTCTAGCCCGTTAGCACGTCTAGCTCGTTAGCACGTAGGACACACTGATTGGTGTCACCTCGTTAGTCAGTATGTGTTACACCTGTGCTGGCTTGTCCATCTCGTTAAGGTTGGATGTTGCATCCAATTGTTAATATTTTAATCAATGGATTTTCCTTAGGGTGCTCATTAGTCTTTCAGTTGTTAATCTTCTGTTTGTTGTGTAGTAAATATTTCTGTTTATTTTCATTGTTTTTTCCTGTGAAGCCATTGCGTTGCATCCATGTCTGAAATGTGCTGTATAAATAAATCTTGATTTGAACATATTGCAAAACAAAGGAACCCAATGACTGACCAATCAACAGACTTAATTTGTATTTTTATTTTATTTAACCTTTATTTAACTAGGCAAGTCAGTTAAGAACAAATTCTTATTTACAATGATTGCCTACCAGGGAACAGTGGGTTAACTGCCTTGTTCAGGGGCAGAACAACATATTTTTACCTTGTCAGCTCTAACCACTAGGCTACCTGCGGCCCTCTTGCATAACCAATGAGCACATATTTTAGTCCATCTTAGTATGAAAAACAGTATCAATTCAGTATATCTTCCACTATGTCAAAACAGTACCACTTTTCAACCAACCCAATGCATTTGTTGAAACTGAAAAGTTTTGCAATCAACAATATGTTAAAGGATTCAACAACTGTAAACTGAAACAAACAATTGGATCAAACAGACCAATCCCACTGGACATTAGGTTTCATTCAGACCCTGCAGGGCTTAGATTCAGCCAGGACTTGTTAAACTAGGACATTTAAGTAGCTTTCCTGAACGTGGCATAAATTTGGCTTAGTTAGTCGGAGACTGGAGTAAGGTAAGTAAGCCTAAATGAGAACACCTGGGTTAATCCTGATTAGGTTCAGTCTGAGCACCTGGGTTAATCCTGATTAGGTGCAGTATGAACACCTGGGTTAATCCTGATTAGGTTCAGTATGAACACCTGGGTTAATCCTGATTAGGTTCAGTATGAACACATGCTGTTGGTCTAGTGGTGCTCATTAAAACCCGGAATAGAAAACACCAATACTGGTGTGAATCTGGAGACGAAACAATGGCAGAGGCAAAAATAATTTGTTCAAAAACACTTTAGTGTGTATGAAAAAACGCTCCAAAACAAATGTTGTCAAACCATCCAGTTATTGAAGGTAAAAACCACACTGCTGCTACTGAGCAGTAGAACAAGAGGGTTGGGCTGCAATTTGCTGTGAATTCAATGGAAATGTGACCACAAGAAGAGTACAACAACTAGAGGTGAGATATCAGCATTATTATCAGGATTACAAGAAGAAACAACAACTAGAGGTGAGATATCTGCATTATTATCAGGATTACAGGAAGAAACAACAACTAGAGGTGAGATATCTGCATTATTATCAGGATTACAAGAAGAAACAACAACTAGAGGTGAGATATCTGCATTATTATCAGGATTACAGGAAGAAACAACAACTAGAGGTGAGATATCTGCATTATTATCAGGATTACAAGAAGAAACAACAACTAGAGGTGAGATATCTGCATTATTATCAGGATTACAGGAAGAAACAACAACTAGAGGTGAGATATCTGCATTATTATCAGGATTACAAGAAGAAACAACAGCTAGAGGTGAGATATCTGCATTATTATCAGGATTACAAGAAGAAACAACAACTAGAGGTGAGATATCTGCATTATTATCAGGATTACAGGAAGAAACAACAACTAGAGGTGAGATATCTGCATTATTATCAGGATTACAGGAAGAAACAACAACTGGAGGTGAGATATCTGCATTATTATCAGGATTACAGGAAGAAACAACAACTAGAGGTGAGATATCTGCATTATTATCAGGATTACAAGAAGAAACAACAGCTAGAGGTGAGATATCTGCATTATTATCAGGATTACAGGAAGAAACAACAACTGGAGGTGAGATATCTGCATTATTATCAGGATTACAGGAAGAAACAACAACTAGAGGTGAGATATCTGCATTATTATCAGGATTACAGGAAGAAACAACAATTTCAGGTGAGATATCTGCATTATTATCTGGATTTCACATTTCTCATATTCATATTTTTGTGACATGATTTCTATTATAAAATTATATCTGCCTTCTATAGACTTTGTGGAAGAACCTTAAACTGACTTTAAAAAGAGAGAAAGCAGAGATCAGAAGAGAGAGATGTACTACTGGTGGTGGACCACCAAAACAAGACAACACTGATGAATTGAGTGACTTCCTGTCTGGAATAATAGAGCAGCAGCAACCTCTGGATGGTATACCAGACGATGACCAACCTCTGGATGGTATACCAGATGATGACCAACCTCTGGACGGTATATCAGATGATGACCAACCTCTGGATGGTATACCAGATGATGACCAACCTCTAGATGGTATACCAGATGATGACCAACAGGTTGGAAGAGCCAGTACACAGTGAGGGTGTAATGTGAACAGGTTGGAAGAGCCAGTACACAGTGAGGGTGTAATGTGAACAGGTTTGAAGAGCCAGCACACAGTGAGGGTGTAATGTGAACAGGTTGGAAGAGCCAGTACACAGTGAGGGTGTAATGTGAACAGGTTTGAAGAGCCAGCACACAGTGAGGGTGTAATGTGAACAGGTTGGAAGAGCCAGTACACAGTGAGGGTGTAATGTGAACAGGTTGGAAGAGCCAGTACACAGTGAGGGTGTAATGTGAACAGGTTGGAAGAGCCAGTACACAGTGAGTGTGTTCCCTCCACATCTGCTATAACATCCCTGAGAGAAGATGCTGCCACCACCTTTCAGCAGAGAACAAAGTAGATGACCAGGCATGAAACGTTAACCAAAGAATTCCATGAGCATAAAATGAAATATCTGAAGGAAGAACATGAGATGAGAATTGTCCAGGTTGAATTGGATATGAAGTTGGAAGAGAGAGGTATGATCCAACAAAGAGACAGTAATGAGACAATAGTGATGACCAGCCATGGTGAACAATATGATATGTAAAACAATACATGTTTTGTCATTTGGATATTCATGAGAGTATTTTAAACACCACAAACTACATTTTAAACCAGCCTTGGTTTAGTCACTCATTTCATTTTGCTCCACACTATTTGAATTGTGTACAGAACAAACATTATCAAAGCAAAAATAATCCATAATGAATACATTCCATATTTAAATGCATCTCATCTAGTTGAAGTGCTGCAATGTGAAGCATCTCCCTGTGCAACTGTGCAAGTCCTCGTTGGTCATTGCCTGCCTCAGTCATGGACACATCTGCCTCAATCACATCTGCCTCAGTCATGGGAACATCTGCTTGATGCTGATCATGGGAGGATCAGGACAGTCATGGGAACATCTGCTTGATGCTGATCATGGGAGGATCAGGACAGTCATGGGTACATCTGCTTGATGCTGATCATGGGAGGATCAGGACAGTCATGGGTACATCTGCTTGATGCTGATCATGGGAGGATCAGGACAGTCATGGGAACATCTGCTTGATGCTGATCATGGGAGGATCAGGACAGTCATGGGAACATCTGCTTGATGCTGATCATGGGAGGATCAGGACAGTCATGGGTACATCTGCTTGATGCTGATCATGGGAGGATCAGGACAGTCATGGGAACATCTGCTTGATGCTGATCATGGGAGGATCAGGACAGTCATGGGAACATCTGCTTGATGCTGATCATGGGAGGATCAGGACAGTCATGGGAACATCTGCTTGATGCTGATCATGGGAGGATCAGGACAGTCATGGGAACATCTGCTTGATGCTGATCATGGGAGGATCAGGACAGTCATGGGAACATCTGCTTGATGCTGATCATGGGAGGATCAGGACAGTCATGGGTACATCTGCTTGATGCTGATCATGGGAGGATCAGGACAGTCATGGGAACATCTGCTTGATGCTGATCATGGGAGGATCAGGACAGTCATGGGAACATCTGCTTGATGCTGATCATGGGAGGATCAGGACAGCCATGGGTACATCTGCTTGATGCTGATCATGGGAGGATCAGGACAGTCATGGGTACATCTGCTTGATGCTGATCATGGGAGGATCAGGACAGCCATGCTGCTTCAGGTAGTTGTGCAGCACAGCTGTAGCAATGATCACCTTGCAGCAACTTCTTGGCTTGAAACCAAGTGTATTGCGAAAACACTGGAATCTATTTTTCCATACGCCAAACACACGCTGGACCATCCCTCTCGTGTGGATATGAGGTCTGTTGTATCTTTGCTGCTCAGCTGTTGTGGGATTTATGTCTGGAGTGAATAAAAAGTTACTCTAGTAGTCCACTATGTTGTCCTCTCTGAAACTGAGACCAATGAAGAGTTGAGGGAAATCCTTCAATGGTGAGTTGTACCTTTCCAACAGGCAACAATGTTTGAGAACTCTAAATGAGGATTAGCATCCACCCTGAACATTGATGGTTGACCAGTTGTTATGGTTACGGTACTCCTCAGCATCAGGAGTTGATGGAGAACCCGTTGTTATGGTTACGGTACTCCTCAGCATCAGGAGTTGATGGTAAACCAGTTGTTATGGTTACGGTACTCCTCAGCATCAGGAGTTGATGGAGAACCCGTTGTTATGGTTACGGTACTCCTCAGCATCAGGAGTTGATGGAGAACCAGTTGTTATGGTTACGGTACTCCTCCGCATCAGGAGTTGATGGTAAACCAGTTGTTATGGTTACGGTACTCCTCAGCATCAGGAGTTGATGTAAAACCAGTTGTTGTGGTTACGGTACTCCGCAGCATCAGGAGTTGATGGAAAACCAGTTGTTATGGTTACGGTACTCCTCAGCATCAGGAGTTGATGGTAAACCAGTTGTTATGGTTACGGTACCCCTCAGCATCAGGAGTTGATGGAAAACCAGTTGTTATGGTTACGGTACCCCTCAGCATCAGGAGTTGATGGACACTTGATGGGAACATGACATCCATCTAACCAGCCAATCACTCCTGGGAACTGCCCACATTCAGATATTCATATTGCACTTTATAGTTGGCTTGGCCAGCAGCATCAGGAAACTAGATGTAAAGACTCCTCCGGCAGACTTTATAGTTGGCTTGACCAGCAGCATCAGGAAACTAGATGTAAAGACTCCTCCTGCAGACTTTATAGTTGGCTTGACCAGCAGCATCAGGAAACTAGATGTAAAGACTCCTCCTGCAGACTTTATAGTTGGCTTGACCAGCAGCATCAGGAAACTAGATGTAAAGACTCCTCCTGCAGACTTTATAGTTGGCTTGGCCAGCAGCATCAGGAAACTAGATGTAAAGACTCCTCCTGCAAACATTGTGAACTATTAAACACACAGTTGCTTCACTGACACCGACACAAATCACCAGTTTCACAATGAAAGATTCCAGATGCCAAAAATCTCACAGTGATCAGATCTTGGAGAGAATTGGGTGAAGGCCTTCCTCTTTGAGACAGAGAGGAAAGTCTAGGCTCAAGCAGAGATATAATCTCCAATGCATTTTCTTTGTACATAAGAAAGCGGTCTCAAGGTAATGTAATGGATTCCTCCTATCCACAAGTACTGGTCTGGCCTCTGTAGTGCATGCTGGTCTTCCTTTAGACATTCCACATCATCCAGGCTCCCTCACAAACAGCACTAAGTAGAAGTTAAACCTGCCTCTTTGAAAGATTCATTTAATCTTCCATTTAGTCCTGGAGTAGCTCTAATCCTCCCTCTTGCAATCGCCTTTGATTTGTCCAGAACAGTCTAAATCTACGACTATTTTAAGATAAGTCTGTGCAAGTCGCTTTGAGTTAAGACAGCTCAAACAAGCATTTTAGTCTGGGACTAAGCTTAAGCCTTCTATGTGAAACCGGCTCTGTGTTTTATATAATATGACTAAATGTGTTTCTGTGTTGCAGGGGCAGTCAGAAATGGAACAGTAAGGCCACAGAACATGACATAAGCAGAGCTGTGGGAGACCACCTCAAGCCCCTGGTAGAGCCGGGGGTGGTGTTTACCACTCCACCACGCCTTCAGCAGGCTGGAAAAGTGGGATTGATACTGTTTTTCATACTAAGAGGGACCAAGAGTTTGTTGATTGGTCAGTCATTGGGTTCATTTGTTGAAATCAAATTAAGTTTTATTTATACAGCACATTTCAGACACGGATGCAACACAATGGCTTCACAGGAAAAAAAAATAAAAATGAAAATATTTAGAACACAACAAACAGAAGACTAACAACTGAAAGACTAATGAACATTCTAAGGAAATGACATTGACTAAAATATTAATTGGATGCAACATCCAACCCAAAATATAACTTGTTTTTTAGGAGGGGTTCTGAAAGACACTATGGGGGTGTCCACTGAAAGTTGACTAGTAACAACAACTGGGATCTAAAAGACACCCACCATGAGACCCACTAAATCTGCCCAAGAAGAGGAAAACAACATAAAAACCCACACCAAACTTAAAGACAGGAAGTAAACCAAAAAGGTGGAGCAACTAAAGGTGTTGCCTCTCCACATGTATCAAGACAACTGGAGCACTGGGCCAGACACTCTTAAATAGAACCTGGACCAGCTCAGGTGAAACACCTTCCCACTAACGAGATGGACAAGCCAGCACAGGTGTAACACATACTGACTAACGAGGTGACACCAATCAGTGCGTCCTACGTGCTAACGAGCTAGACGTGCTGACGGAGATAGACGTGCTAACGAGCTAGACGCGCTAACGAGCTAGACGCGCTGACGGAGCTAGACGTGCTAACGAGCCAGACGTGCTAACGAGCCAGACGTGCTAACGAGCTAGACGTGCTAACGGGCCATACGTGCTAACGGGCTAGACGTGCTAACGAGCCATACGTGCTAACGAGCTATACGTGCTAACGAGCTAGACTACTGAAGTCCAACCTCAAAACATAAATGGAAAAACCAAAGCCTGTAACACCTTAAGACAACAAATATATCCTATATTTTTGTTGGACAAGTTTGCTCACCACCAACAGAAAACAACTTCCATTTCATATTAAAATCAACTAAAATGCTTCACCTCCTGTCAACAATTAAAAACAAGAAAAACACACGTATTTCTAAATAATAATATACAATTGAAATATTTTTTTCTCCTTTTTCTCTTCTTTCTATAGAATCCTAAAACTCACTAGCTTCTAGAACTCTCGTCTTCCTAAAACTCACTAGCTTCTAGAACTCTCGTCTTCCTAAAACTCACTAGCTTCTAGAACTCTCGTCTTCCTAAAACTCACTAGCTTCTAGAACTCTGGTCCACTTGGAACGAGCCCAAACAAAACTCATCTCCAATACGGAAAAAGTCAAAATAAATTGTGATCAAATGTACACCCCTTGGTTAATATGTATTGGCAATAATTAACTTAATGGTGAGGCATGGAATAATAAAACGTATATTTTGTCAGGCTGAATGTTTGAAATATGAGGTGATGTGAGACATGATTCTTCAGTAGTGGAATAAAGACAATTAACGCTTGAATGTTGTGAAGAAATACTGGAGTGATGTAGGATTGTTAATAAAATTGATTACAGACCAAATGATTATACTGCGTCCATGTGTATTTATTTCTTTATTTTAACCTTCATTTAACAGTAACCGAAAGGTTGCTGGATTGAATCGCGAGCTGACAAGGTAAATCTGTCGTTCTGCACCTGAACATGGCAGTTAACCCTCTGTTCCCCGGTAGGCAATAATTGTCAATAAGTCAGTTATGAACAAATTCTGATTTTCAATGACGGCCCAACGCTCTAACCACTAGGCTACCTGCAACTAAGTTGAAATTAAGTTGTTTTCAAGTCACTGAAAAAACTTGGCATAGTCTTCTTTTCAACGTCTTTTCAATTACATGTTGCTAGGTGGGATATCCCCAATGTCAAAACACAGTTTAAACGTGTCCAAATCAATAACCAATAAGCAGAAACAGTTTGGGATGAATTGAAAACCTAAACATAACATGTGCTATATACACAAACATCTGCCACAATAATCATATTACTTGTAATTTTTTAAACAAGCTCCTTATAAAACTGCACAAGCACCAAAAACACTTGTTTTAACGAGTAGCAATAAATCACTGATATCGATTAGGGGGGAAATCAGGTTGTACATGATGTTGAAACTAACACAACTAAACAACACATGGAAATGGGAGATATATTTTACCTCACTGGTTAGAGGACAACCTGCAGAAGACAGTCAGCTACATTTTGGACTGATGCATTTAAATTTAGGGGTCGCTAAACAAAGGAACACAACACTTATTTGTCATAACTCATCGCTAAAATCATTTGTGTGACAGAAGGGAGATGAGGTTGCACGTCCTGTTAAAACAGCTCAAAAACCACACGGAATCTGGGAGTAATGTGTACATCCCTGGTTAGAGGACAACTTGTAGAAAACAGCCAGATACATTTTGAAGTGTTGCATTTTGATTCCAGTGGGTCACCAACATGGTAAGTGTAACAACTCTTCTTTTTGTTAGTCACTTTTTGTTAAATCTCATAAATAGTAACTCTTCCATTTCAGAGCCTGGATTTTCCCCCTGAGGTTAATATCCATATCATGTTGAAATCAATAGAACAGGGGACAAACGTTTAGGTTCTACATTGTGACATCATTAAAATACTCCTACTACAATGTTAAAACTTTCTACATTGTGACATTAATTCATAGATATCATGAAACAACTTCTTCATGTATGTATTTTTGATATTTGATCAGAGATTTTTTTTATCAGATTATCTCTGGTCACAGGTATGAGGTTTCTCTCCTGTGTGTGTTCTCTGGTGTTTAGTCAGACCACCAGACTCAGTAAAACTCTTCCCACACTGACCACAGCTATAGAGTTTCTCTCCTGTGTGTGTTCTCTGGTGTACTGTCAGCTGGCTAGATTTAACAAAACTCTTCCCACATTGACCACAGCTATACGGTTTCTCTCCTGTGTGCGTTCTCTGATGTAAAGTCAGATGGTCAGATCTAGTAAAACTCTTCCCACATTGATCACAGCTATAAGATTTCTCTCCTGTGTGCGTTCTCTGGTGCACTGTCAGATGGCCAGATTGACTAAAACTCTTCCCACATTGACCACAGCTATAAGATTTCTCTCCTGTGTGTATTCTCTGGTGTAGAGTAAGATAGGTAGATGCCGCAAAACCCTTCCCACATTGACCACAGCTATACGGATTCTCTCCTGTGTGCGTTCTCTGGTGTAAAGTCAGATGGTCAGATCTAGTAAAACTCTTCCCACATTGATCACAGCTATAAGGTTTCTCTCCTGTGTGCGTTCTCTGGTGTAAAGTCAGCTGGCCAGATGTAGTAAAACTCTTCCCACATTGATTACAGCTATAAGATTTCTCTCCTGTGTGTATTCTCTGGTGCACTGTCAGATGGCCAGATTGACTAAAACTCTTCCCACATTGACCACAGCTATAAGATTTCTCTCCTGTGTGTGTTCTCTGGTGTAGAGTAAGATAGGTAGATGCTGCAAAACCCTTCCCACATTGACCACAGCTATAAGGTCTCTCTCCTGTGTGGATTCTCTGATGAATTTTAATGCCTGATGGGGAGGTGAATCTCTTCCCACAGTCAGAGCAGCAGTGAGTTCTCTTCCCTGTGGGTCTCTGCAGGTGTTTATTGAGGTGTTCTGATCTGGAGAGACTCTTCTCTGCCTCTTCAGCATCAAGAGGTTGTTGAGACTCCCCAGAGGATCCACAACTGTCCCGCCTCTCTCCTGTGTGAACAACAAAGACAGACAGATGGTTAAAGGCCCACAACAGCGGTAATCCACTGTAAAAGGTGATGCCAACAGCGTAGCCATGATGTTGGACAACAATTGACGTCTGTAATGAATGTTAAAATTATTTGACAATTGTCTTAAAATGAGCTAGAATAGTCATATTTTGTCTTGTTTTCACATTAGTAGTAAAATCGATGATGGTAGGCTAGAAATAAGTTATTCATGTTGTTGAAACTCGAAGCAGTGTGCCAGACAACTCTTTGTATCCAATGTAGGCCCCTTTTTGTGTTTGCTAAAATTGCGGCACGAGGGCGATGCACACACAATTTGATAAACTCCTCCCTGCTAATGAGGAAACCGCTAGTTATGGATGTAGTATATCTGGTAATGAGGAAACCACTAGTTATGGATGTAGTATATCTAGTAATGAGGAAACCACTAGTTATGGATGTAGTATATCTGCTAATGAGGAAACCACTAGTTATGGATGTAGTATATCTGGTAATGAGGAAACCACTAGTTATGGATGTAGTATATCTAGTAATGAGGAAACCACTAGTTATGGATGTAGAATATCTGGTAATGAGGAAACCACTAGTTATGGATGTAGTATATCTGGTAATGAGGAAACCACTAGTTATGGATGTAGTATATCTGGTAATGAGGAAACCACTAGTTATGGATGTAGTATATCTGGTAATGAGGAAACCACTAGTTATGGATGTAGTATATCTGCTAATGAGGAAACCACTAGTTATGGATGTAGTATATCTGGTAATGAGGAAACCACTAGTTATGGATGTAGTATATCTGCTAATGAGGAAACCACTAGTTATGGATGTAGTATATCTGGTAATGAGGAAACCACTAGTTATGGATGTAGTATATCTGCTAATGAGGAAACCACTAGTTATGGATGTAGTATATCTGGTAATGAGGAAACCACTAGTTATGGATGTAGTATATCTGGTAATGAGGAAACCACTAGTTATGGATGTAGTATATCTGGTAATGAGGAAACCACTAGTTATGGATGTAGTATATCTGGTAATGAGGAAACCACTAGTTATGGATGTAGTATATCTGGTAATGAGGAAACCACTAGTTATGGATGTAGTATATCTGGTAATGAGGAAACCACTAGTTATGGATGTAGTATATCTGGTAATGAGGAAACCACTAGTTATGGATGTAGTATATCTGCTAATGAGGAAACCACTAGTTATGGATGTAGTATATCTGGTAATGAGGAAACCACTAGTTATGGATGTAGTATATCTGAAATGGTGAGCAAAGATTTTAGTTTTTCACAATGTATTCTGAATGTGAATGGGGGGAAACTCAGGGGAGTAACCTCCATTTCCAGGTTGCTAATGAGTTCATTTCACACTACTTTGGATTATAATTGTAAGGCTTGTTTGAATTTCCTGCTTAATATAATGTTTGTGTCGTCATCGCAAATCAACCGCTTTGTACTTAAAAAACACTTAAACCAGTAAAATGCTCTTTGGCTTTTCCATCAGCCTGACAATGAGGGGTTGTACACTGTTTGCCAAATTGGCCCATAACTTCACCTAACAACAATCATACCTATGTAATGAACGAAGAAGCACTTTGGTTGTTGTTGCATGACATACATAGTGTCCTCTAGGACCCATAACAATAACATAGACCTACTGTAGGACCCATAACTTCCCCTAACAATAACAGAACTACTGTTGGACCCATAACTTCACCTAACAATAACATAGACCTACTGTAGGACCCATAACTTCACCTAACAACAACATAGACCTACTGTAGGACCCATAACTTCACCTAACAACAACATAGACCTACTGTAGGACCCATAACTTCACCTAACAACAACATAGACCTACTGTAGGACCCATAACTTCACCTAACAACAACATAGACCTACTGTAGGACCCATAACTTCACCTAACAACAACATAGACCTACTGTAGGACCCATAACTTCACCTAACAACAACATAGACCTACTGTAGGACCCATAACTTCACCTAACAACAACATAGACCTACTGTAGGGCCCATAACAACAAATATAGGAAAATAGCTCTGTGTGTTGAACAATAGCCTATCCATCAAGGAACAGTTCTCTACACATTATGAGCTAAGTAGGGATGTTGGATCCAACGTGGAGCGTATCTCTGTGTCCAAACAGACTAACGAGACCCTACTGTAAATCAACCAGACAATAACACATTATAAACATCCATTTGTTAGGGATGTTGGATCCAACATGGAGAACGGCATAACTGTCTTTACCAGAGTAATGAATGAAGAAGCACTTTGGTTGTTGTTGCATGTTGTGGCTTCTGTCATGTGACTGTCATTCAGAAAATGATTTCCTGGATCAGCTGATGATAGTTGAACATGTGACTGTAACTAAACAGCTACAGTATTAAGAATGATGTGTAATTATTGAAGAACTGCGTTAATGACAGTATCCATTTGGGTGTTGTCAATAAAGTTAAGGTGACTCTCGGTTAGAACCATTGGATTTAGTAAACTCTGAAATGATTTAGGATTTCTGTTCCCATGAAAACTGTTTTCCCAGCGTAACATAAGGAGACACTAAATGTTACGTAGGTAGAGAGCATTTCAGAGATCTGAATACAAAAAACTGTCCTAACAGGACAATAACCTAAACCACAAGGCCAAATCTACACTGGAGGAGCTTACCAAGATGACATTGAATGTTCCTGAGTGGCCTAGTTACAGTTTGGACTTAAATCATCTTGAAAGTCTATAGCAAGACTTGAAAACGGCTTTCTAGCAATGATCAACAACCAACTTGACAGAACAGGAAGGATTTTAAAAAGAATAATGAATATTCACATGAAGATCAGTCTCCTATTGGATGACATCACGACTTCCCATCAAGCCAACTCCTTGAAGGCCTTACTATGACATCACTCACTCCTTCTAGTTTGCAGTTGTTAAAAAAAACACTATTTTACTCAAAACATTTATTTGTTTCCCATTAGTGTGTTTATACTTTACTGTATTTATATATCACTTTTCAACAGGAAAAGTTTAAAAATGCCTGGAGGACGTCATGAACAATTCATACAGTACAAAAACATATTTGAGTGTAGAATGCCCTTTTAAAAATCACACATTAGTTCAACAACTGCAGAGTTTGTGTCCCTGTTTTATAAGATAGTAATCACTGTATTTACTGGTGTTAATCAGATCAATGTCCCTGTTTTATTAGATAGTAATCACTGTATTTACTGGTGTTAATCAGATCAATGTCCCTGTTTTATTAGATAGTACTCACTGTATTTACTGGTGTTAATCAGATCAATGTCCCTGTTTTATTAGATAGTACTCACTGTATTTACTGGTGTTAATCAGATCAATGTCCCTGTTTTATTAGATAGTACTCACTGTATTTACTGGTGTTAATCAGATCAATGTCCCTGTTTTATTAGATAGTACTCACTGTATTTACTGGTGTTAATCAGATCAATGTCCCTGTTTTATTAGATAGTACTCACTGTATTTACTGGTGTTAATCAGTTCTCCAGTCTTCTCTTCTTCGTGCTCCTCTAATGTGACAGTAATCTCCCCCTCTTCATCTTTCACTCCAAAAACTGCATCTTCCTCCTTTTCTTTCACAGTAACATCCTCCTCCTCTTTCACTCTGAACGCGTCTTCCTCTTCTTTCACTGTAACGTATTTCTCTTCTTTTTTCACTGTAACAGCCTCACCCTCTACTTGTTTTTGTATTGTAACAGCCTCCTCTTCCTCCTCCTCTTTCACGAGAGCTTCTTTCTCCGTCCAGCAGACCTCTTCTTTAGCAGGAGGAGAGTAGCTTAGTGAACTCATGGTCGGGGATGTTAGCTAGCTAGGCTAGTGCTAACTTAACCAGCCAGCTAGTTGACTTACAACGTAAATATTAAATTAAATGGGGTAGCTAGTTGTTTCCACATAAGTATGTTTAAAGCAAAGTGACAAATAAACCACGAAATTGTCTAAAGAACTTGAATGTTCCGACTTTGTCGGCTAGCGAGCTACCGAGGTGGCTGCAGTTGTTGAAGAAGCGTTCCGTCCACTAGATTATACGTCACACTAGAAACATCGCCTGAAAGACACATATCGCCATCTGCTGTCTGGAGGGAGGAAACGCAGTTGAGGAGGGAAAACTATTTTTATTCTTCATTGAATTATAATATTATAAAGCAGTTTAGGGAAACGTTTTTTTCTCTCCATTAAATATTAATATTATATCAACACGTACAAAAAGCAACAAGTGCTGTTTGATTAATTCCGTTTTTTATGAGAATTTAAAACAAACTCTACATCTACTCCACTGTATTTACTGGTGTTAATCAGATCAATGTCCCTGTTTTATTAGATGGTACTCACTGTATTTACTGGTGTTAATCAGATCAATGTCCCTGTTTGACTCAGTCAAAAAACAAGATATCAAAATAAGCACCTAGTTATTAATACCCTTGATAAAGATGAGCAAAAATGTATAAAATAAATCAACTTTAACCACTACCAGGATATTTTAGCCCAAAACCTGGTTACCTCTCTGCTAGGAGGCTGAAACTTGGCCATAAGTGGATCTTCCAGCAAAACAAAGAAACTGTAAATTGGGCACAAAATCTAAAATGTTCTATGGCCAACTCAGTCTTCGGACTTGAACTCCATTGAAAACCTGTGGTTTGAATTGAACAGGGCAGTCCATAAGACAGACTAAATAAATCAAGGACCTGGAGAGATTCTGTATGGAGGAAGGGTCTAAGGTCCCACCCAATGTGTTCTCTAATCTCATAAAACATTTCAGTGTCATTATCCTCCCAAGGGGAGAGTGCTGGAGTATTGAAAACATGGGTAGCAATAATTCAGACCCCTGCCTTTTGAGAATTACATGTTAAACTAAATCTCTTTCTCTGAGCAATTGTATTAGTATAAAATAATATAATTTCCCTTTTTTTTGGTGTAACAATACATCATGTAGATGTATATAATGAACAGACTAGGTCTATACTGCTCCTACATGGTGTAACAATACATCATGTAGATGTACAGTGGGGGGGAAAAGTATTTGATCCCCTGCTGATTTTGTACATTTGCCCACTTACAAAGAAATAATCAGTCTATAATTTTAATAGTAGGTTTATTTGAGCAGTGAGAGACAGAATAACAACAAAAAAAATCCAGAAAAATGCATGTCAAAAATGTTATAAATTGATTTGCATTTTAGTGAGGGAAATAAGTATTTGACCCCCTCTCAATCAGAAAGATTTCTGTCTCCCAGGTGTCTTTTATACAGGTAACGAGCTGAGATTAGGAGCACACTCTTAAAGGAAGTGCTTCTAACTGTAAAGGGATAATTCCAGTACAGTACATGTGTAAAGGGTGTAGAGGGATAATCCCAGTGCAGTACATGTGTAAAAGGATAATTCCAGTGCAGTACATGTGTAAAGGGATAATTCCAGTGCAGTACATGTGTAAAGGGTGTAGAGGGATAATCCCAGTACAGTACATGTGTAGAGGGTGTAGAGGGATAATCCCAGTGCAGTACATGTGTAAAGGGTGTTGAGGGATAATTCCAGTGCAGTACATGTGTAGAAGGATAATTCCAGTGCAGTACATGTGTAAAGGGTGTAGAGGGATAATCCCAGTGCAGTACATGTGTAAAGGGTGTAGAGGGATAATCCCAGTGCAGTACATGTGTAAAGGGTGTTGAGCGATATTTCCAGTACAGTACATGTGTAAAGGGTGTAGAGGGATAATTCCAGTGCAGTACATGTGTAGAGGTATAATCCCAGTGCAGTACATGTGTAAAGGGTGTTGAGGGATAATCCCAGTGCAGTACATGTGTAAAGGGTGTTGAGGGATATTTCCAGTACAGTACATGTGTAGAAGGATAATTCCAGTGCAGTACATGTGTAGAAGGATAATTCCAGTGCAGTACATGTGTAAAGGGTATTGAGGGATAATTCCAGTGCAGTACATGTGTAAAGGGTATTGAGGGATAATTCCAGTGCAGTACATGTGTAAAGGGTATTGAGGGATAATTCCAGTGCAGTACATGTGTAAAGGGTGTAGAGGGATATTTCCAGTGCAGTACATGTGTAAAGGGTGTTGAGGGATAATTCCAGTGCAGTACATGTGTAAAGGGTGTAGAGGGATATTTCCAGTGCAGTACATGTGTAAAGGGTGTTGAGGGATAATCCCAGTACAGTACATGTGTAAAGGGTGTAGAGGGATAATCCCAGTGCAGTACATGTGTAAAGGGTGTTGAGGGATAATCCCAGTGCAGTACATGTGTAAAGGGTGTAGAGGGATAATCCCAGTGCACTGGTTATTGACTGGAGACTTAAAATGCTGAAAACAGGTCCCTAGTGGAATGACAACAACATGGCTGCTTGTTAAAGAAGAGATGGAGAGAGAGACAGAGATAACCATATACATTGCACATGGACCGTAAGAAATCCTGAATGTATTGAAATGCCTGGGCTCGCAGGGGATGTGTTAATTCATAACCCATCATTTATACCTGTTAATTCATAACCCATCATTTATACCTGTTAATTCATAACCCATCATTTATACCTGTTAATTCATAACCCATCATTTATACCTGTTCATTCATAACCCATCATTTATACCTGTTAATTCATAACCCATCATTTATACCTGTTAGTTCATAACCCATCATTTATACCTGTTAATTCATAACCCATCATTTATACCTGTTAATTCATAACCCATCATTTATACCTGTTAATTCATAACCCATCATTTATACCTGTTAGTTCATAATCCATCATTTATACCTGTTAATTCAGGGGCGGTTCAGGCAGGCTGGCACGCTCCCTGACCTAACTTGGCAGGAACTAATGGGAATCCATAATAAATACAAATACTTTATCAATATATTTGTGTCTCTTTACTCTTGGAATCTAAAATGCTAATTGGCATCAAAGTAGACGACATGCAAGACTACAAATCCCTGCGAGCTCCTGCATGTCATCTCTAGCCAACACCTTTCACAGAACAGTTCACTGAATTGTCCATTGAAATACATTTTGACAATTTAATCATTGCTACATTAAGGCCTGATTGCTGGAGTGCTGCAGAGATGGTTGTCGTTCTGGAAGGTTCTCCCTTCTCCAGAGAGTAACTCTGGAGCTCTGTCAGAGTGAACATCGGGTTCTTGTTCACCTCCTTGACCAAGATCCTTCTCCCCAGATTGCTCAGTTTGTCCAGGCAGCCAGCTCTAGGAAGAGTCTTGGTGGTTCCAAACTTCTTCCATTTAAGAATGATGGAGGCCACTGTGTTCTTGGGGACCTTCAATGCTGAAGAAAGTTTTTGGCTCCTTTCCCCAGATCTGTTTCTCGACACATTCCTGTCTCAGAGCTCTATGGACAATTCCTTTGACCTCATGGCTTGGTTTTTGCTCTGACATGCACTGTAAACTGTGGGACCTTACATAGACAGGTGTGTGCCTTTCCAAATCATGTCTAATCAATTGAATTTACCGCAGGTGGACTCCAATCAAGTTGTAGAAACATCTCAAGGATAATCAATGGAAACAGGATGCATCTGAGCTCAATTCTGAGTCTCATAGCAAAGGGTCTGAATACTCAAGAAAATACATTTGAAAAAATGTTTTAAAAAAAAAACTGTTTTTGGTTTGTCATTATGGGGTATTGTGAAGTCATTATGGGGTATTGTGATGTCATTATGGGGTATTGTGTGTAGATTGATGAGGGGAAAAAATTATTAAATTTTAGAATAAGGCTGTAATGTAACAAAATGTGGAAAAGTGAAGGGGTCTGAATACTTTACGAATGCACTGTATATCACTGGCAGAGTTGTCTACCACTGGCAGAGTTTTCTACCAATGGCAGTTTTGTACACAGTCACGTGATACGTGGTATAGAAAAGTCCAATCTTAGGAGAGTAAATGGGAGGCACTATACTGTGTGTCTGCAGTTGTCTATCTGGTCAAAAACACTGATACAGGTGCCCCTCCACCCTCTGGTGGGATGGATCATGTCTACAGAGAAACTTAGATTCAAATACTTAGATATGTGTGTATTGGGTATATGTTGTGAAATTGTTAAATATTACTTGTTAGATATTACTGCACTGTTGGAGTTAGAAACACAAGCATTTCAATACACCCGCAATAATATCTGCTTACCAAGTGTATGTGACCAATAAAATGTGATTTTTATTTGAAATTAACATCCTATTTATCAAAGGTGCTTTTGTCTGGGGTCAAAATGACTCCAAAGGATTTGAATTTGTTAAAAGTCCATATTGATACAGAAACACTAAACCATGATTTAGATTTATTAACAACCAGTTGATTGACAAAGTCATGAAAAATTGGAAGAATTGAATAAACCACATTTTGGCTATGATAAAAGATATGCCTCGGGTCAAAATGATCCATGTCAGAAGTATGGTTCAATGAAAATATGTAGTGGGTGTAAAGTTTGTTTTATATTCTCACTCATTAAACACGAATCAATCAACACATGCTTCTCTTTGAACGACTTAATATAATATTAAACTTTCCTGAAATAAATGAAAAATAAACGTTTGGTTCCTCAACTGCGTTGCCCAGTCCAGTCAGCAGATGGCGATGTGCGTCTTTTAGGTTCAGGCGATGCTGCCAGTGTGACGTATAATCTAGTGGACGGGACGCTCCTTCAACAACAACAGCTAGTCAGACACCTCCGTAGCTTTCTAGCAAACATAGCTACAACATTCACGCTCTTTACACTGGTTTGGTGTATATTAGTCGCTGTGTATTAAACACACTTATGTCGTATGTACGTGTTGGCCCATTTAATTCTATATTTACGTTGTTTGTCAGCTAGCTGGTTTGCTAAGTTATCTTAGAACTAGGCTAGTCGCTAATGCTAACTAGCTAACATCTCCGACCATGAGTTTACTAAGCTACTCTCCTCCTGTTAAAGAAGAGGAGGTCTGCTGGACGGAGAAAGAAACTCTTGTGAAAGAGGAGGAGGAAGAGGAGGCTGTTACAATACAAAAACAAGAAGTAGAGGGTGAGGCTGTTACAGTGAAAGAAGAAGAAGACGCGTTCAGAGTGAAAGACGAGGAGGATGTTACAGTAAAAGAAGAGGAGGATGAGAAAGAGAAAGAGGAGGATGTCGTTTTTGGAGTGAAAGAGGAGGAGGAGGAGATCACTGTCACATCGAAAAAGGAGGAGGAAGAAGAAGAGGAGGAAACTGGATATCTGGGCCCGGTTTCCCAAACGCATCTTAAGGCATCCAATGGTTCTAACGGTGAACTTAGCAATAAGATGGTTTTGAGAAACCGTTCCCTGATTAACACTAGTAAGTACTGTCTTAAAAACAGAGGCACAAACTCTGCAGTTGTTGAACTGATGTGTGGTGTTAAAGGGGAAATATGCAATAGCTACATCCATATTTAGACTTTATAATTATTTATTTATAACCATTGATTCTTGAAGAATATAACACATGCCTCATGAGCTTAGTTCAACTGTTGTACCCCATCAGAACCCCTAATACGTTTTTTTTTACTCCAATGTTTAGAAATGTAAACCAACACTGTATAGCCTCAACATAGTTAAAACTATAATGTTGACATCATGGATGGTTTGTCCTTGCATCCATAGGTCTGTCTATGAATTTGAAATTAGTTACATTTCTCCAGCCCCATCATCATCTTATTACCAAAACAGTGGTGGAATTACAGCTTTGTTATTGTTTGAACTGCAGATTGCTGGGTTGTGTGGGTTTTTAAACAGTAACAAAATGGCTGCCCAGAGGCTTGGTTTGGTAAACAGCTGAGGGATGGGGGCTGGAGAAATGTAACCACTCTCAAATTCATAGAGAAAGCTATTGTAGCAACCGTAACCCAACACCTAGAGACCTCTTCAAGAAGTTCAGACATCTTGGCGTAACAGTTATAAGATGTTGGCTTGACAGTTGCTGGACCCAGGTTTGAGTCCAGCTCAGGGCTACCCCCTGAATTGACTACACTATAAATACAAGGACTGGCCACCCATGAGGTCAAAATTATAGTTTTAACCTGATTTCAAGGCTATATAGTATATTCTATAATTGGCCGTTAAGATTTGCTGTGGGGGTCAAATTGTTGTCAAATTGGAAGTTTACATACACTTATGTTGGCGTCATTAAAACTCGTTTTTCAACCACTCCACACATTTCTTGTTAACTAACTGTAATTTTGGCAAGTCGGTTAGGACATCTACTTTGTGCATGACACAAGTAATTTTTTCAACAGTTGTTTACAGACAGATTATTTCACTTATAATTCACTGTATCACAATTCCAGTGGGTTTGAAGTTTACATACACTAAGTTGACTGTGCCTTTAAACAGCTTGGAGAATTCCAGAGAATTATGCCATGGCTTTAGAAGCTTCTGATAGGCTAATTGACATCATTTGAGTCAATTGGAGGTGTACCTGTGGATGTGTTTCAAGGCATACCTTCAAACTCGGTGCCTCTTTGCTTGATATCATGGGAATATCAAAAGAAATCAGCCAAGACCTCAGTCTGGTTCATCCTTGGGAGCAATTTCCAAACGCCTGAAGGTACCACGTTCATCTGTACAAACAATAGTACGCAAGTATAAACACCATGGGACCACACGGCTGTCATACCGCTCAGGAAGGAGACGCGTTCTGTCTCCTAGAGATTAACGTTCTTTGGTGCGAAAAGAGCAAATCAATCCCAGAACAACAGCAAAGGACCTTGTGAAGATGCTGGAGGAAACAGGTACAAAAGTATCTATATCCAAAGTAAAACAAGTCCTATATCTGAAAGGCCGCTCACCAAGGAAGAAGCCACTGCTCCAAAACTGCCATAAAAAAAAGCCAGACTACGGTTTGCAACTGCACATGGGGACAAAGATCGTACATTTTGAAAAAATGTCATCTGGTCTGATTATACAAAAATAGAACTGTTTGGCCATAATGACCATCGTTATGTTTGGAGGGAAAAGGGGGAGGCTTGCAAGCCGAAGAACACCATCCCAACTGTGAAGCACAGGGGTGGCAGCATCATATTGTGGGGATGCTTTGCTGCAATAGGGACTAGTGCAGTTCACAAAATAGATGGCATCATGAGGAAGGAAAAGTATGTCGATATATTGAAGCAATATCTCAAGACATCCGTCAGGAAGTTAAAGCTTGGTTGCAAGTGAGTCTTCCATATGGACAATGACCCCAAGCATACTTCCAAAGTTGTGGCAAAATGGCTGAAGGACAACAATGTATTGGAATGGCCATCACAAAGCCCTGACCTCAATCCTATAGAACATTTGTGGGCAGATCTGAAAAAGCGTGTACGAGCAAAGAGACCTACAAACCTGACTCAGTTACACCAACTCTGTCAGGAGGAATGGGCCAAAATTCACCCAACTTATTGTGGGATGCTTGTGGGAGGCTACCCAAAACGTTTGACCCAAGTTAAACAATTTAAAGGCAATACAACCAAATGCTAATTGAGTGTATGTAAACTTCTGACCCACTGGGAATGTGATGAACGAAATAAAAGCTAAAATAAATCATTCTCTCTACTATTATTCTGACATTTCACATTCTTAAAATAAAGTGGTGATCCTACTTGACCTAAGACAGGGAAGAATTTCCACTCGGATTAAATGTTAGGAATTGTGAGAAACTGAGTTTAAATGTATTTGGCTAATGTGTATGTAAACTTCCGACTTCAACTGTATACATAGATTCAATTACATTAAGGGTGAAACATACCTAGATTCAATAACATTTATATGTTTCAATAACATTCATGAATTGGTTTGAAACCTTTGTTTTAGAACCTTCTCAAAGTTGGTGCCTTGACGGTTTCTCACTCGTACCCTGACTTTTTAAAAGGGATTTTGGGACAATTAGCTTAGTTTATAACATGTATTTTAGGAACTGCGTGTCACAGCATGACAATGTGAACATGATTGGTCGACAGTCTCTTGGATGGGCATTAAACATTTGAATAAAGCTGTAATTTAACAAAATGTGGAAAAGGGGAAGGGGTCTGAACTTTCTGAATGCTCTATGTTTTATTATATTTTTCAAATGTAACCTTTATTTAACTAGACAAGTCAGTTAAGAACAAATTATTTTTTACAATGACGGACGACGCTTGGCCAATTGTGCGTCTCCCTATGGGACTCCCAATCACGGCCGGTTGGGATACAGCCAGGATTCGAACCAGGGTCTGTAGTGACGCCTCAAGCACTGAAATGCACCACTCGGGAGCCCCAAAATCATCTTCTAGTGCTGTCCCCAACTAAAATAAATCTTGGCCAACCAAGAGTCTAATTTTGTTTCTACCAATCGATTGGTTGAAAATTTCGAATGTGTATTTTTCCATATATAAACACCACCCACGTGTATTAACCTGTTATGGCTAGGGGGCAGTATTTTCACGGCTGGATAAAAAACGTACCCGATTTAATCTGGTTACTAATCCTGCCCAGTAACTAGAATATGCATATAATTATTGGCTTTGGATAGAAAACACCCTAAAGTTTCTAAAACTGTTTGAATGGTGTCTGTGAGTATAACAGAACTCATATGGCAGGCAAAAACCTGAGAAGATTTCATGCAGGAACTGGCCTGTCTGACAAGGTGTCGTTCTTCTTGTCTCTGTTTATTGAAGAGTGAGGATCTTAGCTGTCCCGTGACACTTCCTACGGCTGCCATAGGTTCTCAGAAGGCGGCAAAAAGCGGAATCGTGGCTTTGCAGGCTCTGGCTGAAACAAAGTAGCGCGTTTGGGTAGTGGCTGGTTACAGTACTGTGAGACTCAGGCTCGTGCCCGCGTCGACCGAAAGGTTTGTTTTCATTCCTCTGTTTAGCTAAATGGACATTCCCGGTCGGAATATTATCGCTTTTTTACGAGAAAAATGGCATAAAAATGGATTTTAAACAGCGGTTGACATGCTTCGAAGTACGGTAATGGAATATTTAGATTTTTTTTGTCACGAATTGCGCCATGCGTGCGACCCTTCTTTACCATTCGGATAGTGTCTGGGACGCACGAACAAAACGCCGCTATTCGGATATAACGATGGATTATTTTGGACCAAACCAACATTTGTTATTGAAGTAGCAGTCCTGGGAGTGCATTCTGACGAAGACAACAAAAGGTAAACAAACTTTTATAATAGTAAATCTGATATTGGTGAGTGCTAAACTTGCCGGGTGTCTAAATAGCTAGCCCGTGATGCCTGGGCTATGTACTTAGAATATTGCAAAATGTGCTTTCACCAAAAAGCTATTTTAAAATCGGACATATCGAGTGAATAGAGGAGTTATGTATCTATAATTCTTAAAATAATTGTTATGCTTTTTGTGAACATTTATCGTGAGTAATTTAGTAAATTGTTAGCAAATTCGGGGGGTATGCTAGTTCTGAACGTCACATGCTAATGTAAAAAGCTGTTTTTTGATATAAATATGAACTTAATTGAACAAAACATGCATGTATTGTATAACATAATGTCCTAGGTGTGTCATCTGATGAAGATCATCAAAGGTTAGTGCTGCATTTAGCTGTCTTCTGGGTTTTTGTAACATTATATGCTAGCTTGAAAAATGGGTGTCTGATTATTTCTGGCTTGGTACTCTGCTGACATAATCTAATGTTTTGCTTTCGCTGTAAAGCCTTTTTGAAATCGGACAGTGTGGTTAGATAAAGGAGAGTCTTATCTTTAAAATGCTGTGAAATAGTCATATGTTTGAAAAATTGAAGTTTTTGTATTTTTGAGGAATTTGTAATTCGCGCCACGCCTATCATTGGATATTGGAGCAGGTGTTCCGCTAGCGGAACGTCTAGATGTAAGAGGTTAATAAAATAAAAATTATTCTCGACCAGGTTGAAATACTATCAGACATCCCCAAATGGGCACATTTATAGGCCTACATTTGTGTACAGGCCAGGTAGATTAATCCTACTTCTATATGTGTAATCAGGTGCCCGTCCTTACTCAACATTGACAGGAGTTTCAAACAAAAGACAATGAATAAATTGACAAAACTGCGGGGTAAGGTCTGGGTGGTCTGCCAGGGGTTGTTTCATTTAGTATCCGATTGGGTCGGCATGGGGAATGATTGTATTTTCCCATAGTATGTTGTACCGAAGTTGACCGACTGAAAGGGAGTGTAACTTTGATTATAATTACTCTTCCATGAAGGAGGGAAACGAGGTGCAACACGTGTTTGGCGCTGCCCTTTCCTGGGTCGGTGAAGAGCGGTATTAAATTTAAGGAATAAATCCGAGCCTCACGCTCATCACCTGTGGAAGGCGGGGCTTCCAGAGAGGCACGGATTTAATAGTATGTTGTACCTAGTTTTCCTCCTTCAGGGAACAGTAGTTATAGTCATAACATGAGGATTTAATTGTATGTTGTACCTAGTTTTCCTCCTTCAGGGAACAGTAGTTATAGTCATAACATGTGGATTTAATAGTATGTTGTACCTAGTTTTCCTCCTTCAGGGAACAGTAGTTATAGTCATAACATGAGGATTTAATAGTATGTTGTACCTAGTTTTCCTCCTTCAGGGAACAGTAGTTATAGTCATAACATGTGGATTTAATTGTATGTTGTACCTAGTTTCCCTCCTTCAGGGAACAGTAGTTATAGTCATAACGTGTGGATTTAATAGTATGTTGTACCTAGTTTCCCTCCTTCAGGGAACAGTAGTTATAGTCATAACATTAAGCTTGTCATATGATGAACTTCAACTTAAATACTGGATCTTGCTGTCAGACAGTTTTTTGTATTCAGATCTCTGAAATGCTCTCTAATTACGTAACATTTAGTGTCTCCTTATATTACGCTGGGAAAACAGTTTTCATGGGCACAGAAATCCTAAATCATTTCAGAGTTTGCTAAATCCAATGGTTCTAACCAAGAGTCATCTTAACTTTATTGACAACACCCAAATGGATACTGTCATTAACGTGGTTCTTCAATAATAACACATAATTCTTAATACTGTAGCTGTTTAGTTCCAGTCACATGTTCAACTATCATCAGCTGATCCAGGAAATCATTTTCTGAATGACAGTCACATGACAAACATCACGACATGCAACAACAACCAAAGTGCTTCTTCATTCATTACTCTGGTAAAGACAGTTATGCCGTTCTCCATGTTGGATCCAACATCCCTAACAAATTGATGTTTATAGTGTGTTATTGTCTGCTTGATTTACAGCGGGGTCTCGTTAGTCTGTTTGGACACAGAGATACTTAGTCTTATCTTTCAAATGGTGTAAAATAGTCATATGTTTGAGAAATTGAAGTTATAGCATTTTTAAGGTTTTTGTATTCCGCGCCACGCTCTACCGTTGGATATTAGTGAGGCGTTCCGCTAGCGGAACGTCTAGATGCAAATGTACAAACCCTCATTGTCAGGCTGATGTTAAAGCTAGCCAAAGAGCATTTTACTGGTTGAAGTGTTTTTTAAGTATAAATTAGTTGATTTGCGACAATAACACAAACATATTAAGCAGGAGATTCAAACGAGCCTTACAGTTATAATCCAAAAGTAATGTGAAATGCACTCATAAGCAACCTGGAAATGGAGGCTATTTTTGCTGTCAGCCTATGAGAACTCCCCTGGGTTTTCCCCCACGGTGGTGAAGTAGTGAATAGACTCAGAGCTTAATGTGAGTTTCCTTGAGTAGCACTCCTGATCTTGCGCTGTAATATTCAGAATACATTGTGAAAAACTAAAATCTTAGCTCACCATTTTTGCTCCAGGCAGATATACTACATCCATAACTAGTGGTTTCCTCATTAGCAGATATACTACATCCATAACTAGTGGTTTCCTCCTTACCAGATATACTACATCCATAACTAGTGGTTTCCTCATTACCAGATATACTACATCCACAACTAGTGGTTTCCTCCTTACCAGATATACTACATCCATAACTAGTGGTTTCCTCATTACCAGATATACTACATCCATAACTAGTGGTTTCCTCATTACTAGATATACTACATCCATAACTAGTGGTTTCCTCATTAGCAGGGAGGAGTTTCTACAACCAGATTGTGTGTGCATCGCCCTCGTGCTGCAATTTTAGCAAACACAGAAAGGGGCCTATATTGGAGACCAAAAGTCGTCTGGTACACTGCTTAGAGTTTCAACAACATGAATAACTTATTTCTAGTTACTACTAATGTGAAAACAAGACAAAATATGATTGTTGCTAAGTTGACTGTCTTAATTGTCAAATAATTGAACAGACGTCAATTGTTGTACAACTTCATGGGTAGGACCTTTTACCTCAAATAAACAATGGATTTCTGCTGTTGTGGGCCTTTAATCATCTGTCTGACTTTGCCGTTCACACAGGAGAGAGGCGGGACTATCGTGGATCCTCTGAGGAACCTCAACAACATCATGATGCTGAAGAGGCAGAGAAGAGTCTCTCCAGATCACAACACCTCAATAAACACCTGCAAAGACCCACAGGGAAGAGAACTCTCTGCTGCTCTGACTGTGGGAAGAGATTCACCTCCTCAGGCATTAAAATTCATCAGAGAACACACACAGGAGAGAAACCTTACAGCTGTGATCAATGTGGGAAGAGTTTTGTTCAATCTGGCAATCTGACATCACACCAGAGAACACACACAGGAGAGAAACCGTATAGCTGTGATCAGTGTGAGAAGAGTTTTACTGAGTCTGGGGGTCTGACTAAACACCAGAGAACACACACAGGAGAGAAACCTTATAGCTGTGATGAATGTGGGAAGAGTTTTATTACATCTAACATTCTGACTCAACACAAGATAACACACACAGGAGAGAAATCTTATAGCTGTGATCAATGTGGGAAGAGTTTTGCTGCATCTACCAATCTGAATCTACACCAGAGAACACACACAGGAGAGAAATCTTATGGCTGTGGTCAATGTGGGAAGAGTTTTGTTCAATCTGGCCATCTGACATTACACCAGAGAACACACACAGGAGATAAACCTTATAGCTGTGATCAATGTGGAAAGAGTTTTGCTGCATCTAGCACTCTGATGCTACACCAGAGAACACACACAGGAGAGAAACCTTATAGCTGTGATCAGTGTGGGAAGAGTTTTTTACTGAGTCTCGTCATCTGACTAAACACCAGAGAACACACACAGGAGAGAACCCTCATAGCTGTGACCAGAGATAATCTGATAAAAGATCTCTGATCAAATGTCAGAAACTACTTACATGAAGGAGTTGTTTCATGATATCAATGAACTAATGTCACAATGTAGAATGTTTTAACATTGTAGAAGGAGTATTTTAATGATGTCCCAATGTAGAACCCTAAACGTTTGTCCCCTGTTCTATTGATTTCAACATGATATGGATATTATCCTCAGGGGGAAAATCCAGGCTCTGAATTGAAAGAGTTACTATTTATGAGATTTAATAAAAAGTTACTAACAAAAAAGTTGTTACACTTACCACGTTGGTGACCCACTGGAATCAAAATGCACCACTTCAAAATGTAGCAAGCTGTTTTCTACAAATTGTCCTCTAACCAGGGATGTACACATTATTCCCAGATTCCGTGTGGTTTTTGAGCTCTTAGTTTTAACAGGACGTGCAACCTCATCTCCCTTCTGTCACACAAATGATTTTAGCATGATATCGATGAGTTATGACAAATAAGTGTTGTGTTCCTTTGTTTAGCGACCCCTAAATTTAAATGCATCACTCCAAAATGTAGCTGACTGTCTTCTGCAGGTTGTCCTCTAATCAGTGAGGTAAAATATATCTCCCATTTCCATGTGTTTTGTTTAGTTGTTAGTTTCAACATCACGTACAACCTGATTTCCCCCCTAATTGATTATCAGTGATTTATTGCTACTTGTCAAAACAAGGTGCTTGTTTAAAAAAAAATACAAGTTATATGATTATTATGGCTGATGTTTGTGTATGTAGCACATTTTATGTTTAGGTTTTCAATTCATCCCAAACTGTTTCTGCATATTGGTTATTGATTTGGACACGTTAAAACTGTGTTTTGACATTGGGGCTATTTCATATTTACATTTCATGTAACATTTAGTAATCATGATTATTCAACCAACTGACAATTTTTTTGTACAATTATATTGACATTGTTGCCCTGCTTTTAGAATATCAGGGTTCATTCCCAGATGTGCCAACCCAAATGTACTAGAACATGACATTGGGGACTGGGCCCCGATCCAACAACATGCCTATCTAGTGAACCCTGAAAAGAGAGAGAAGCTCCGCAGTGAGGTGGAAAGTTAGTACAGATATTGCAGGAGTTTCCTCTTGAAATCAGACATGTCTGTGTCCTATTGGAGATGAGTTTTGTTTGGGCTCGTTCCAAGAGGACGAGAGTTCTAGAAGCTAAGGAAGGATTGTATAGAACGAAAGATGAAGGAGAAAAGATACTGTATATTATTTAGACATTTTTTTTCTTGTTTTTAATTGTTGACAGCCAGTAGACACCATGTTTATATTGTAGAAGGGAATACATTTAGTTGATTATAATGTGAAATGGAAGTTGTTTTCTGTTGGTGGTGAGCAAACTTGTCCAAAAGAAATATAGGATATATTTGTTGTCTTAAGGGGGAAGGTGTTACAGGCTTTGGTTTTTCCATTTATGTTTTGAGGTTGGACTTTAGCACGTCTAGCTCGTAGCGCGTCTAGCTCGTTAGCACGTCTAGCTCGTTAGCCCGTCTAGCTGGTTAGCCCGTCTAGCTCGTTAGCACGTCTAGCTCGTTAGCACGTAGGACGCACTGATTGGTGTCACCTCGTTAGTCAGTATGTGTTACACCTGTGCTGGCTTGTCCATCTCGTTAGTGGGAAGGTGTTTCACCTGAGCTGGTCCAGGTTCTATTTAAGAGTGTCTGGCCCAGTGCTCCAGTTGTCTTGATACATGTGGAGAGTCAACACCTTTAGTTGCTCCACCTTTTTGGTTTGCTTCCTGTCTTTAAGTTTGGTGTGGGATTTTCTTTTGTTTGCCTCTTCTTGGGCAGATTTAGTGGGTCTCATGGTGGGTGTCTTTTTAGGTCCCAGTCATGTAGGTTGAAAGGGGTGTATCTTGGCTGTAAAATACCTTTGTACTTTTGTATTGTGGCTCTCAACGAATCATCTGGGGGGGAGTTGTTGACCAGCCATCATTATCGTAGAGCACTCGTTTGATTAATTTTGTATGTGTACGTTGTATTGCCCTGCTCCATTATTAAGTGAATAAAGATTTAGTTTAAGAATAACTCTGACTTGTGTGATAAGTTTGTCTCCTCAATTGATATTAAAGAAATTAACCACCACATTTGGCGATGGGAATGTGAATCTTGACTTGGTGACCGCTCCTGATGACCTGGGTAAATGGTGCACGAGGGATCCCTCTAACTTGGGATCTCAGGGAGACCACACTTGGGATATCCTCAATTGATTAAGACACGTTAAAACAGTTTTAACGTGTCTAAATCAATAACCAATATGCAGAAACAGTTTGGGATAAATTGAAAACCTAAACATAACATGTGCAATATACACAAACATCTGCCACAGCAATCATATTACTTGTATTTTTTGAAACAAGCAGCTTATAAACTGCACAAGCACAAAAAAACGCTGTTGTTTTGACAAGTAGCAATAAATCACTGATATCGATTAGGGGGGAAATCAGGTTGTACGTGCTGTTGAAACTAACACAACTAAAAAAACACATGGAAATGGAGACATATTTTACATCACTGGTTAGAGGACAACCTGCAGAAGACAGTCAGCTACATTTTGGAGTGATGCATTTAAATGTAGGGGTCCCTAAAATAAGTAACACTTATTTGTCATAACTAATCAATATCATGCTAAAATCAATTGTGCCGAGAGGAGGGAGATGAGGTTGCACATCCTGTTAAAACTAACAGCTCAAAAACCACACGGAATCTGGGAATAATGTGTACATCCCTGGTTAGAGGACAACTTGTAGAAAACAGCTAGCTACATTTTGAAGTGATGCATTTTGATTCAAGTGGGTCACCAACGTGGTAAGTGTAACACAACTCTTTTTTTGTTAGTACTTTTTGTTAAATCACATAAATAGTACTCTTTCAATTCAGAGCCTGGATTTTCCCCCTGAGGCTAATATCCATATCATGCTGAAATCAATAGAACAGGGGACAAACGTTTAGGGTTCTACATTGTGACATCATTAAAATACTCCTACTACAATGTTTAAACATTCTACATTGTGACATTATTTCATTGATATCATGAAACAACTCCATGTATTTTCTGATGTTTGATCAGAGATCTTTTATCAGAGTATCTCTTGTCACATTGACCACAGCTATAAGGTTTCTCTCCTGTGTGTGTTCTCTTGTGTTGAGTCAGATCTCCAGATTGACCAAAACTCTTTCCACATTTACCACAGCTATAAGGTTTCTCTCCTGTGTGTGTTCTCTGGTGCACTGTCAGATGTCCAGATTGACCAAAACTCTTCCAACATTTACCACAGCTATAAGGTTGTCTACTGTGTGTATTCTCTGGTGTACTGTCAGATTATCAGATGTAGTAAAACTCTTCCCACATTGATCACAGCTATAAGGTTTCTCTCCTGTGTGTGTTCTCTGGTGCACTGTCAGATGTCCAGATTGACCAAAACTCTTCCCACATTGACCACAGCTATAAGATTTCTCTCCTGTGTGTCTTCTCTGGTGTACAGTCAGAATGCTTGATGTAGTGAAACTCTTCCCACATTGATCACAGCTATAAGATTTCTCTCCTGTGTGTATTCTCTGGTGTACTGTCAGATGATCAGATGTAGTAAAACTCTTCCCACATTGATCACAGCTAAAAGGTTTCTCTCCAGTGTGTGTTCTCTGGTGTAAAGTCAGTTCTCCAGATTGACCAAAACTCTTCCCACATTGACCACATATATAAGGTTTCTCTCCTGTGTGTCTTCTCTGGTGTACAGTCAGAATGCAGAGGTCTCGAGGTCAACTATTTTTGATGTGTTTTCGCGTATCATTTTCTCCAGACCATCGGCTCTTTCGTTTCTCTTTGCAGAGACAGCATCGATTATGTTGACCTGTAATTCGCGCAAAGATAATTCTTTCTGTGTCTTTTTGGGTGCAGGACTATTGACTGCATTTTCAGAATCAACCGAATGTCCAGAATCCTCCATTTCTTCTCCTGAGGAGTCAGGTGGCGGTTTTTCTCCAACGTATGAGTGCTCAGCTAGCAACTGCCTTCTCCTCCCTTTGCTCTTTCGCACATTTTTTCCTTCCATTTCTCAAAGTTATGAATCAAATTATCGGTCAACTAAGTGTTGTTCTCTATTGTGTTTACTATAAGCCAAGTTCCGTTACATTTAAGTAAGTTTGAGAGGGATAAAAGTTAAGGTTACTCGGAGCAAGCTGAAATCTCGTCTACACTCGCCGCCATCTTCCAGCGCCCCCCCCAGCCCAGGTGTGTCCCATTTCACTGACGACCCTCCCGGCTCCGCCCACCGACATCCTATTAAGGAAGAGCAAAGAGAAAGAATTCAGCAGACAGAGTGGGAGGGTCACAGCAGTCTGGTGATATACCAGGGACTGGGGATGCAGTTAGGTTTGTACAGTCTGGTGATATACCAGGGACTGGGGATGCAGTTAGGTTTGTATACAGTCTGATGATATACCAGGGACTGGGGATGCAGTTAGGTTTGTACAGTCTGATGATATACCAGGGACTGGGGATGCAGTTAGGTTTGTATACAGTCTGGTGATATACCAGGGACTGGGGATGCAGTTAGGTTTGTATACAGTCTGGTGATATACCAGGGACTGGGGATGTAGTTAGGTTTGTATACAGTCTGATGATATACCAGGGACTGGGGATGCAGTTAGGTTTGTATACAGTCTGGTGATATACCAGGGCCTGGGGATGTAGTTAGGTTTGTATGCAGTCTGATGATATACCAGGGACTGGGGATGTAGTTAGGTTTGTATACAGTCTGATGATATACCAGGGACTGGGGATGCAGTTAGGTTTGTACAGTCTGATGATATACCAGGGACTGGGGATGCAGTTAGGTTTGTATACAGTCTGATGATATACCAGGGACTGGGGATGCAGTTAGGTTTGTATGCAGTCTGATGATATACCAGGGACTGGGGATGCAGTTAGGTTTGTATGCAGTCTGATGATATACCAGGGACTGGGGATGCAGTTAGGTTTGTATGCAGTCTGGTGATATACCATGGCCTGGGGATGTAGTTAGGTTTGTACAGTCTGATGATATACCAGGGACTGGGGATGCAGTTAGGTTTGTACAGTCTGGTGATATACCAGGGACTGGGGATGCAGTTAGGTTTGTATGCAGTCTGATGATATACCAGGGACTGGGGATGCAGTTAGGTTTGTATGCAGTCTGATGATATACCAGGGACTGGGGATGTAGTTAAGTTTGTACAGTCTGGTGATATACCAGGGACTGGGGATGCAGTTAGGTTTGTACAGTCTGGTGATATACCAGGGACTGGGGATGCAGTTAGGTTTGTATGCAGTCTGGTGATATACCAGGGACTGGGGATGTAGTTAGGTTTGTACAGTCTGGTGATATACCAGGGACTGGGGATGCAGTTAGGTTTGTACAGTCTGGTGATATACCAGGGACTGTGGATGCAGTTAGGTTTGTATACAGTCTGGTGATATACCAGGGACTGGGGATGCACTTAGGTTTGTACAGTCTGGTGATATACCAGGGACTGGGATGCAGTTAGGTTTGTACAGTCTGGTGATATACCAGGGACTGGGGATGCAGTTAGGTTTGTACAGTCTGGTGATATACCAGGGACTGGGGATGTAGTTAGGTTTGTATGTAGTCTGGTGATATACCAGGGACTGGGGATGCAGTTAGGTTTGTATGCAGTCTGATGATATACCAGGGACTGGGGATGCAGTTAGGTTTGTATGCAGTCTGATGATATACCAGGGCCTGGACATGTAGTTAGGTTTGTATGCAGTCTGATGATATACCAGGGACTGGGGATGTAGTTAAGTTTGTACAGTCTGGTGATATACCAGGGACTGGGGATGCAGTTAGGTTTGTATGCAGTCTGATGATATACCAGGGACTGGGGATGCAGTTAGGTTTGTATGCAGTCTGATGATATACCAGGGACTGGGGATGCAGTTAGGTTTGTATGCAGTCTGATGATATACCAGGGACTGGGGATGTAGTTAAGTTTGTACAGTCTGGTGATATACCAGGGACTGGGGATGCCGTTAGGTTTGTATGCAGTCTGATGATATACCAGGGCCTGGACATGCAGTTAGGTTTGTATGCAGTCTGGTGATATACCATGGCTTGGGGATGTAGTTAGGTTTGTACAGTCTGATGATATACCAGGGACTGGGGATGCAGTTAGGTTTGTACAGTCTGGTGATATACCAGGGACTGGGGATGCAGTTAGGTTTGTATGTAGTCTGGTGATATACCAGGGACTGGGGATGTAGTTAGGTTTGTATGTAGTCTGGTGATATACCAGGGACTGGGGATGCAGTTAGGTTTGTATGCAGTCTGATGATATACCAGGGACTGGGGATGTAGTTAGTTTTGTATGTAGTCTGGTGATATACCAGGGACTGGGGATGCAGTTAGGTTTGTATGCAGTCTGATGATATACCAGGGACTGGGGATGCAGTTAGGTTTGTATGCAGTCTGATGATATACCAGGGCCTGGACATGCAGTTAGGTTTGTATGCAGTCTGGTGATATACCATGGCCTGGGGATGTAGTTAGGTTTGTACAGTCTGATGATATACCAGGGACTGGGGATGCAGTTAGGTTTGTACAGTCTGGTGATATACCAGGGACTGGGGATGCAGTTAGGTTTGTATGCAGTCTGATGATATACCAGGGACTGGGGATGCAGTTAGGTTTGTATGCAGTCTGATGATATACCAGGGACTGGGGATGTAGTTAAGTTTGTACAGTCTGGTGATATACCAGGGACTGGGGATGCCGTTAGGTTTGTACAGTCTGGTGATATACCAGGGACTGGGGATGTAGTTAGTTTTGTATGTAGTCTGGTGATATACCAGGGACTGGGGATGTAGTTAGTTTTGTATGTAGTCTGGTGATATACCAGGGACTGGGGATGTAGTTAGTTTTGTATGTAGTCTGGTGATATACCAGGGACTGGGGATGCAGTTAGGTTTGTATGCAGTCTGATGATATACCAGGGACTGGGGATGCAGTTAGGTTTGTATGCAGTCTGATGATATACCAGGGACTGGGGATGTAGTTAAGTTTGTACAGTCTGGTGATATACCAGGGACTGGGGATGCCGTTAGGTTTGTACAGTCTGGTGATATACCAGGGACTGGGGATGTAGTTAGGTTTGTATGTAGTCTGGTGATATACCAGGGACTGGGGATGTAGTTAGGTTTGTACAGTCTGGTGATATACCAGGGACTGGGGATGCCGTTAGGTTTGTACAGTCTGATGATATACCAGGGACTGGGGATGCAGTTAGGTTTGTACAGTCTGGTGATATACCAGGGACTGGGGATGCAGTTAGGTTTGTATGCAGTCTGGTGATATACCAGGGACTGGGGATGTAGTTAGGTTTGTACAGTCTGGTGATATACCAGGGACTGGGGATGTAGTTAGGTTTGTACAGTCTGGTGATATACCAGGGACTGGGGATGTAGTTAGGTTTGTACAGTCTGGTGATATACCAGGGACTGGGGATGTAGTTAGGTTTGTACAGTCTGGTGATATACCAGGGACTGGGGATGTAGTTAGGTTTGTACAGTCTGATGATATACCAGGGACTGGGGATGTAGTTAGGTTTGTATGCAGTCTGGTGATATACCAGGGACTGGGGATGCAGTTAGGTTTGTACAGTCTGGTGATATACCAGGGACTGGGGATGCAGTTAGGTTTGTATGTAGTCTGGTGATATACCAGGGACTGGGGATGTAGTTAGGTTTGTATGCAGTCTGGTGATATACCAGGGACTGGGGATGTAGTTAGGTTTGTATGCAGTCTGGTGATATACCAGGGACTGGGGATGTAGTTAGGTTTGTACAGTCTGGTGATATACCAGGGACTGGGGATGCAGTTAGGTTTGTATGTAGTCTGGTGATATACCAGGGACTGGGGATGTAGTTAGGTTTGTATGTAGTCTGGTGATATACCAGGGACTGGGGATGCAGTTAGGTTTGTATGCAGTCTGATGATATACCAGGGACTGGGGATGCAGTTAGGTTTGTATACAGTCTGATGATATACCAGGGACTGGGGATGCCGTTAGGTTTGTACAGTCTGGTGATATACCAGGGACTGGGGATGTAGTTAGGTTTGTATGTAGTCTGGTGATATACCAGGGACTGGGGATGTAGTTAGGTTTGTATACAGTCTGATGATATACCAGGGACTGGGGATGCAGTTAGGTTTGTACAGTCTGGTGATATACCAGGGACTGGGGATGTAGTTAGGTTTGTATGCAGTCTGATGATATACCAGGGACTGGGGATGTAGTTAGGTTTGTACAGTCTGATGATATACCAGGGCCTGGGGATGCCGTTAGGTTTGTACAGTCTGGTGATATACCAGGGACTGGGGATGTAGTTAGGTTTGTACAGTCTGATGATATACCAGGGACTGGGGATGTAGTTAGGTTTGTACAGTCTGATGATATACCAGGGACTGGGGATGCAGTTAGGTTTGTACAGTCTGGTGATATACCAGGGACTGGGGATGTAGTTAGGTTTGTATGCAGTCTGGTGATATACCAGGGACTGGGGATGTAGTTAGGTTTGTATACAGTCTGATGATATACCAGGGACTGGGGATGCAGTTAGGTTTGTATAGTCTGGTGATATACCAGGGACTGGGGATGCAGTTAGGTTTGTACAGTCTGATGATATACCAGGGACTGGGGATGTAGTTAGGTTTGTACAGTCTGGTGATATACCAGGGACTGGGGATGTAGTTAGGTTTGTACAGTCTGGTGATATACCAGGGACTGGGGATGTAGTTAGGTTTGTACAGTCTGATGATATACCAGGGACTGGGGATGTAGTTAGGTTTGTATGCAGTCTGGTGATATACCAGGGACTGGGGATGCAGTTAGGTTTGTACAGTCTGGTGATATACCAGGGACTGGGGATGCAGTTAGGTTTGTATGTAGTCTGGTGATATACCAGGGACTGGGGATGTAGTTAGGTTTGTATGCAGTCTGGTGATATACCAGGGACTGGGGATGTAGTTAGGTTTGTATGCAGTCTGGTGATATACCAGGGACTGGGGATGTAGTTAGGTTTGTACAGTCTGGTGATATACCAGGGACTGGGGATGCAGTTAGGTTTGTATGTAGTCTGGTGATATACCAGGGACTGGGGATGTAGTTAGGTTTGTATGTAGTCTGGTGATATACCAGGGACTGGGGATGCAGTTAGGTTTGTATGCAGTCTGATGATATACCAGGGACTGGGGATGCAGTTAGGTTTGTATACAGTCTGATGATATACCAGGGACTGGGGATGCAGTTAGGTTTGTACAGTCTGATGATATACCAGGGACTGGGGATGCAGTTAGGTTTGTATACAGTCTGGTGATATACCAGGGACTGGGGATGCAGTTAGGTTTGTATACAGTCTGGTGATATACCAGGGACTGGGGATGTAGTTAGGTTTGTATACAGTCTGATGATATACCAGGGACTGGGGATGCAGTTAGGTTTGTATACAGTCTGGTGATATACCAGGGCCTGGGGATGTAGTTAGGTTTGTATGCAGTCTGATGATATACCAGGGACTGGGGATGTAGTTAGGTTTGTATACAGTCTGATGATATACCAGGGACTGGGGATGCAGTTAGGTTTGTACAGTCTGATGATATACCAGGGACTGGGGATGCAGTTAGGTTTGTATACAGTCTGATGATATACCAGGGACTGGGGATGCAGTTAGGTTTGTATGCAGTCTGATGATATACCAGGGACTGGGGATGCAGTTAGGTTTGTATGCAGTCTGATGATATACCAGGGACTGGGGATGCAGTTAGGTTTGTATGCAGTCTGGTGATATACCATGGCCTGGGGATGTAGTTAGGTTTGTACAGTCTGATGATATACCAGGGACTGGGGATGCAGTTAGGTTTGTACAGTCTGGTGATATACCAGGGACTGGGGATGCAGTTAGGTTTGTATGCAGTCTGATGATATACCAGGGACTGGGGATGCAGTTAGGTTTGTATGCAGTCTGATGATATACCAGGGACTGGGGATGTAGTTAAGTTTGTACAGTCTGGTGATATACCAGGGACTGGGGATGCAGTTAGGTTTGTACAGTCTGGTGATATACCAGGGACTGGGGATGCAGTTAGGTTTGTATGCAGTCTGGTGATATACCAGGGACTGGGGATGTAGTTAGGTTTGTACAGTCTGGTGATATACCAGGGACTGGGGATGCAGTTAGGTTTGTACAGTCTGGTGATATACCAGGGACTGGGGATGCAGTTAGGTTTGTATACAGTCTGGTGATATACCAGGGACTGGGGATGCACTTAGGTTTGTACAGTCTGGTGATATACCAGGGACTGGGATGCAGTTAGGTTTGTACAGTCTGGTGATATACCAGGGACTGGGGATGCAGTTAGGTTTGTACAGTCTGGTGATATACCAGGGACTGGGGATGTAGTTAGGTTTGTATGTAGTCTGGTGATATACCAGGGACTGGGGATGCAGTTAGGTTTGTATGCAGTCTGATGATATACCAGGGACTGGGGATGCAGTTAGGTTTGTATGCAGTCTGATGATATACCAGGGCCTGGACATGTAGTTAGGTTTGTATGCAGTCTGATGATATACCAGGGACTGGGGATGTAGTTAAGTTTGTACAGTCTGGTGATATACCAGGGACTGGGGATGCAGTTAGGTTTGTATGCAGTCTGATGATATACCAGGGACTGGGGATGCAGTTAGGTTTGTATGCAGTCTGATGATATACCAGGGACTGGGGATGCAGTTAGGTTTGTATGCAGTCTGATGATATACCAGGGACTGGGGATGTAGTTAAGTTTGTACAGTCTGGTGATATACCAGGGACTGGGGATGCCGTTAGGTTTGTATGCAGTCTGATGATATACCAGGGCCTGGACATGCAGTTAGGTTTGTATGCAGTCTGGTGATATACCATGGCTTGGGGATGTAGTTAGGTTTGTACAGTCTGATGATATACCAGGGACTGGGGATGCAGTTAGGTTTGTACAGTCTGGTGATATACCAGGGACTGGGGATGCAGTTAGGTTTGTATGTAGTCTGGTGATATACCAGGGACTGGGGATGTAGTTAGGTTTGTATGTAGTCTGGTGATATACCAGGGACTGGGGATGCAGTTAGGTTTGTATGCAGTCTGATGATATACCAGGGACTGGGGATGTAGTTAGTTTTGTATGTAGTCTGGTGATATACCAGGGACTGGGGATGCAGTTAGGTTTGTATGCAGTCTGATGATATACCAGGGACTGGGGATGCAGTTAGGTTTGTATGCAGTCTGATGATATACCAGGGCCTGGACATGCAGTTAGGTTTGTATGCAGTCTGGTGATATACCATGGCCTGGGGATGTAGTTAGGTTTGTACAGTCTGATGATATACCAGGGACTGGGGATGCAGTTAGGTTTGTACAGTCTGGTGATATACCAGGGACTGGGGATGCAGTTAGGTTTGTATGCAGTCTGATGATATACCAGGGACTGGGGATGCAGTTAGGTTTGTATGCAGTCTGATGATATACCAGGGACTGGGGATGTAGTTAAGTTTGTACAGTCTGGTGATATACCAGGGACTGGGGATGCCGTTAGGTTTGTACAGTCTGGTGATATACCAGGGACTGGGGATGTAGTTAGTTTTGTATGTAGTCTGGTGATATACCAGGGACTGGGGATGTAGTTAGTTTTGTATGTAGTCTGGTGATATACCAGGGACTGGGGATGTAGTTAGTTTTGTATGTAGTCTGGTGATATACCAGGGACTGGGGATGCAGTTAGGTTTGTATGCAGTCTGATGATATACCAGGGACTGGGGATGCAGTTAGGTTTGTATGCAGTCTGATGATATACCAGGGACTGGGGATGTAGTTAAGTTTGTACAGTCTGGTGATATACCAGGGACTGGGGATGCCGTTAGGTTTGTACAGTCTGGTGATATACCAGGGACTGGGGATGTAGTTAGGTTTGTATGTAGTCTGGTGATATACCAGGGACTGGGGATGTAGTTAGGTTTGTACAGTCTGGTGATATACCAGGGACTGGGGATGCCGTTAGGTTTGTACAGTCTGATGATATACCAGGGACTGGGGATGCAGTTAGGTTTGTACAGTCTGGTGATATACCAGGGACTGGGGATGCAGTTAGGTTTGTATGCAGTCTGGTGATATACCAGGGACTGGGGATGTAGTTAGGTTTGTACAGTCTGGTGATATACCAGGGACTGGGGATGTAGTTAGGTTTGTACAGTCTGGTGATATACCAGGGACTGGGGATGTAGTTAGGTTTGTACAGTCTGGTGATATACCAGGGACTGGGGATGTAGTTAGGTTTGTACAGTCTGGTGATATACCAGGGACTGGGGATGTAGTTAGGTTTGTACAGTCTGATGATATACCAGGGACTGGGGATGTAGTTAGGTTTGTATGCAGTCTGGTGATATACCAGGGACTGGGGATGCAGTTAGGTTTGTACAGTCTGGTGATATACCAGGGACTGGGGATGCAGTTAGGTTTGTATGTAGTCTGGTGATATACCAGGGACTGGGGATGTAGTTAGGTTTGTATGCAGTCTGGTGATATACCAGGGACTGGGGATGTAGTTAGGTTTGTATGCAGTCTGGTGATATACCAGGGACTGGGGATGTAGTTAGGTTTGTACAGTCTGGTGATATACCAGGGACTGGGGATGCAGTTAGGTTTGTATGTAGTCTGGTGATATACCAGGGACTGGGGATGTAGTTAGGTTTGTATGTAGTCTGGTGATATACCAGGGACTGGGGATGCAGTTAGGTTTGTATGCAGTCTGATGATATACCAGGGACTGGGGATGCAGTTAGGTTTGTATACAGTCTGATGATATACCAGGGACTGGGGATGCCGTTAGGTTTGTACAGTCTGGTGATATACCAGGGACTGGGGATGTAGTTAGGTTTGTATGTAGTCTGGTGATATACCAGGGACTGGGGATGTAGTTAGGTTTGTATACAGTCTGATGATATACCAGGGACTGGGGATGCAGTTAGGTTTGTACAGTCTGGTGATATACCAGGGACTGGGGATGTAGTTAGGTTTGTATGCAGTCTGATGATATACCAGGGACTGGGGATGTAGTTAGGTTTGTACAGTCTGATGATATACCAGGGCCTGGGGATGCCGTTAGGTTTGTACAGTCTGGTGATATACCAGGGACTGGGGATGTAGTTAGGTTTGTACAGTCTGATGATATACCAGGGACTGGGGATGTAGTTAGGTTTGTACAGTCTGATGATATACCAGGGACTGGGGATGCAGTTAGGTTTGTACAGTCTGGTGATATACCAGGGACTGGGGATGTAGTTAGGTTTGTATGCAGTCTGGTGATATACCAGGGACTGGGGATGTAGTTAGGTTTGTATACAGTCTGATGATATACCAGGGACTGGGGATGCAGTTAGGTTTGTATAGTCTGGTGATATACCAGGGACTGGGGATGCAGTTAGGTTTGTACAGTCTGATGATATACCAGGGACTGGGGATGTAGTTAGGTTTGTACAGTCTGGTGATATACCAGGGACTGGGGATGTAGTTAGGTTTGTACAGTCTGGTGATATACCAGGGACTGGGGATGTAGTTAGGTTTGTACAGTCTGATGATATACCAGGGACTGGGGATGTAGTTAGGTTTGTATGCAGTCTGGTGATATACCAGGGACTGGGGATGCAGTTAGGTTTGTACAGTCTGGTGATATACCAGGGACTGGGGATGCAGTTAGGTTTGTATGTAGTCTGGTGATATACCAGGGACTGGGGATGTAGTTAGGTTTGTATGCAGTCTGGTGATATACCAGGGACTGGGGATGTAGTTAGGTTTGTATGCAGTCTGGTGATATACCAGGGACTGGGGATGTAGTTAGGTTTGTACAGTCTGGTGATATACCAGGGACTGGGGATGCAGTTAGGTTTGTATGTAGTCTGGTGATATACCAGGGACTGGGGATGTAGTTAGGTTTGTATGTAGTCTGGTGATATACCAGGGACTGGGGATGCAGTTAGGTTTGTATGCAGTCTGATGATATACCAGGGACTGGGGATGCAGTTAGGTTTGTATACAGTCTGATGATATACCAGGGACTGGGGATGCAGTTAGGTTTGTACAGTCTGGTGATATACCAGGGACTGGGGATGCAGTTAGGTTTGTACAGTCTGGTGATATACCAGGGACTGGGGATGCAGTTAGGTTTGTACAGTCTGGTGATATACCAGGGACTGGGGATGTAGTTAGGTTTGTATGCAGTCTGATGATATACCAGGGACTGGGGATGTAGTTAGGTTTGTACAGTCTGATGATATACCAGGGCCTGGGGATGCCGTTAGGTTTGTACAGTCTGGTGATATACCAGGGACTGGGGATGTAGTTAGGTTTGTACAGTCTGATGATATACCAGGGACTGGGGATGCAGTTAGGTTTGTACAGTCTGGTGATATACCAGGGACTGGGGATGTAGTTAGGTTTGTACAGTCTGGTGATATACCAGGGACTGGGGATGTAGTTAGGTTTGTATACAGTCTGGTGATATACCAGGGACTGGGGATGTAGTTAGGTTTGTATGCAGTCTGGTGATATACCAGGGACTGGGGATGCAGTTAGGTTTGTACAGTCTGGTGATATACCAGGGACTGGGGATGCAGTTAGGTTTGTATACAGTCTGATGATATACCAGGGCCTGGGGATGCAGTTAGGTTTGTATACAGTCTGGTGATATACCAGGGACTGGGGATGCAGTTAGGTTTGTATACAGTCTGATGATATACCAGGGACTGGGGATGCACTTAGGTTTGTATACAGTCTGATGATATACCAGGGCCTGGGGATGCCGTTAGGTTTGTACAGTCTGGTGATATACCAGGGACTGGGGATGTAGTTAGGTTTGTACAGTCTGGTGATATACCAGGGACTGGGGATGTAGTTAGGTTTGTACAGTCTGATGATATACCAGGGACTGGGGATGTAGTTAGTTTTGTACAGTCTGATGATATACCAGGGACTGGGGATGCCGTTAGGTTTGTTTTCCTCTAGCTATTCTCCAGTTTGCTCCCAGCAGCGTTCATAGAACATAGATCCCTGTTCAACTAGGCTGCAGAGTTCCTAGTTTGACAGATAATTCAACCAGTGTGACCAGTGGGTTTCTTTAAATGAATGAATATGAAACTGCCTTAAATACAGATGTGAAGCACAGTATGTTTTAAATTCTCACTCAAAATATGCACTGCTCTATTTGAACGTCTCAATATAATATTATTATTTAATGAAAGGAATAAAAATACATTTGTATGCAAATAAAAATGTATCTTAACTGCGTTTCCCTCCAGTCCGCAGACGGCGATGTGCGTCTTTAAGGCGATGCTGCAGCGTGACGTATAATCTAGTGGACGGAACGGATCAACAACAGCGAGTCAGCCACCTTGGTAGCTTACAGCCGAAACATTTAGACTGTTTCTGTGCATATTTGCCTCTGTGTTTTAAATATACTTCTGACATCTAGTTAATAGACACCATTTAAATGTTATAGGTACATTGTTAGTCAACTAGCTGGCTTGATAAGTTAGCCTAGCACTAAACTAGTCGCTCATGCTAACTAGCTAGCTAGCTAACATCCCCGACCATGAACTCACTGATGTATTCCTCGCCTGCTAAAGAAGAGGTCTGAACATGAGCTCCCTAAACTACTCCCCTCCTGTTAAAGAAGAGGAGGTCTGCTGGACGGAGAAAGAAGCTCTGGGGCTGAACATTGTCGTGAAAGAGGAGAAGGAAGAGGAGGATGTCACAGTAAAACAAGAAGTAGATGGTGAGACTGTTACTGTGAAAGAATAAGAGAAAGACGTTTCAGTGAAAGAAGAGGAAGACACGTTCAGAGTGAAAGAGGAGGAGGATGTTACAGTAAAAGAAGAGGAGGAAGAGAAAGAGGAGGATGCAGTTTATGGGGTGAAAGAGGAGAAAGAGGGAGAGATAACGGTCATATTGACAGAGGAGTCAGGAGATCTGATTACCATCAGTAAGTACTGTCTTAAAAACGGGCTCTAACTCTCCAAAGGTTTTGAACGAACGTGTTGTTTTAAAGCAGCATGCTACTGAAATTCTATACTTGAAGATGTTGTTCTGTACTATAGGAATTCATGTTATAATATAATGTTAAAGCTACATTTTAAAATGGATGATTAAAGCCCTGAATGCTGATTGGCTGACAGCCGTGGTATATCAGGCCGTATACCACGGGTATGTCATGTATTTTTACTGTTCTAATTATGTTGGTAACCAGTTTATAATAGCAATAAGACACCTCAGGGGTTTGTGATAGATGGCCAATATACCACGGCTAAGTTCTGTATCCGGGCACTCTGTGTTGAGTCGTGCTTAAGAACAGTCTTTAACCGTGCTATATTGGCCATATACCACACTTCCTCTGGCCTTATTACTTAACTGTAACATGTGTATACCATCAGAGTCCCCCCACCACAAAATCACAACTTAATTGTCTCACAGAATGGCAAACATGTTATAAATGAAATTTTTGACGTGTGTCCATTGTAGGCCTTGCGTAGAGTGTGTATACCCGCAAAAAGCAGATTTCTAAATAATGTTGGAGAAATACATAAAATAAGTGTCACGTCCTGACCATAGTAACTGGTTATTTTCTATGGTAGAGTAGGTCAGGGTTTGACAGGCGGTGTTTTGTGTTTTTCTATGTTTTCTATTTCTATGTGTTAGTTCTAGGTTTTCTATTTCTATGTTTTTTGGGGGGGTTGATCTCCAATTGGAGGCAGCTGGTCCTCGTTGCCTCTGATTGGAGATCATATTTAAGTAGGGGTTTTTCTTCCTGGGTTTTTGTGGGCAGTTGCATTCTGTTTAGTCTCTGTACCTGACAGAACTGTAAGTTGATAATTTCCTTTTGTTATTTTGTCATTAGTGTTTTGAGTAAATAAATATAATAATGAACACTCAACACGCTGCGTTTTGGTCCCCTCTATACGACGCCCGTTACAATAAGAAGCATTATTGAAATGAAATGGACACGTGTTATGGGGAGACTGAACATATTAGCAAAAGGACAAGCGTTATGGGGAGACTGAACATATTAGCAAAAGGACAAGCGTTTTGGGGAGACTGAAAATATTAGCAAAAGGACAAGTGTTTTGGGGAGACTGAACATAATAGCAAAAGGACAGTTTGTAAGTCTTCAAAATAACAATTTTGAAGGAAAGGTGTGGCTAAACAAAAACATATAATTTAGAGAGATAGTAATGTCCATTATTACTTTAGAGATGAAGTGGGACACCAACAAAACGTTATTAACAATGGATCAACTGCAGCCTATAACACTGACTGGAATAGTAATATATATTATTATAGAGCTCTGATCAGCCTATAAACATGACATTATCTATTATTATAGAGCTCTGCTCAGCCTATAAACATGACATTATCTATTATTATAGAGCTCTGATCAGCCTATAACATGACATTATCTATTATTATAGAGCTCTGATCAGCCTATAAACATGACATTATCTATTATTATAGAGCTCTGATCAGCCTATAAACATGACATTATCTATTATTATAGAGCTCTGATCAGCCTATAAACATGACATTATCTATTATTATAGAGCTCTGATCAGCCTATAAACATGACATTATCTATTATTATAGAGCTCTGATCAGCCTATAAACATGACATTATCTATTATTATAGAGCTCTGCTCAGCCTATAAACATGACATTATCTATTATTATAGAGCTCTGCTCAGCCTATAAACATGACATTATCTATTATTATAGAGCTCTGCTCAGCCTATAAACATGACATTATCTATTATTATAGAGCTCTGCTCAGCCTATAAACATGACATTATCTATTATTATAGAGCTCTGATCAGCCTATAAACATGACATTCCCTGAGAGATTAGATTTGGAGCTCTTCATCATTTGTTTTTAAATCTCACCGTCACCAAGTTTATTATTAATGATGTAATGTTGTGAAAACTGACCTCAGGGTATTGAGGGATCTAGTCTAGATTAAACCTCATAGGAAGACATTTTTATTTAATGCAGGTTTCATTCAGGTCTCTCTGTTTAACTAGATACTCTGTCTTTTGCAGGAGAGAGACCAGACTCTGACAGCAGGAAGAGTTCCTCAGGGGAAACAGACCCAGAGACACCTAACCAACACCACTGCTCCCACTGTGGAAAGAGTTTTAGGTGGTTAGGGAGCCTGAAAATGCATGAGAGAACACATACAGGAGAAAAGCCCTACCACTGTTCCCACTGTGGAAAGAATTTTACTCAGTTAGGAGCCCTGGTTGGGCATGAGAGAACACACACGGGAGAGAAGCCTTATCACTGTTCCCACTGTGGAAAGAGTTTTAGGTGGTTATGGGTCCTGAAAAAGCATGAGAGAATACACACGGGAGAGAAACCTTATCACTGTTCTCACTGTGGAAACAGTTTTAGGTGGTTAGTGAGCCTGAAAACGCATGAGAGAATACACACAGGAGAAAAGCCTTTCCAATGTTCCCAGTGTGAAAAGAGTTTTAGGTGGTCGGGGAGTCTGAAAAAGCATGCGAGAAAACACACAGGAGAAAAGCCTTTCCAACATACTAATACACAGGAGGAGAAGACATACCACTGTTCTCATTGTGAAAAGACATTTTCCCAGTCAGAGGACCTGAAATCACATGAGAGAATAGAGAGGCTGTGTTCTGACTTGTGTTTCTGACTGAGAATTTGTCCACGGCCAGGATTCATAGGGCCAGGGTGTCCGCTATGGACGCCTGGAAAAAATCAGCAGTGGACATTTCTGAACGTTTATCCAACAGACCTGTACATCCATGAATGGATCTCTATAATGTGTAACTATTTCTGATGTATGTGTTGTGATGAATTGTTTAATAGATGTACTATGTTAGGTATATTTATCTGTGGTTTAATTTCAACAGATTTTACTGATGCTATTAGATTGCTGTGTGGGGGGAGTTTGATATATACAGTGCCTTCAGAAAGTATTCACACCCCTTGACTTGTCCCACATTTCGTTGTGTTACAGCCTAAATTTAAAAATTATTTTTATTTATTTTTATTTCACCTTTATTTAACCAGGTAGGCTAGTTGATAACAAGTTCTCATTTGCAACTGCGACCTGGCCAAGATAAAGCAAAGCAGTTCGACACATACAACAACACAGAGTTACACATGGAATAAACAAACATACAATCAATTATACAGTCGAAAAATCTATATACAGCATGTGTAAATGAGGTAGGATAAGAGAGGTTAGGCAATAAATAGGCCATGGTGGCGAAGTAATTACAATATAGCAGTTAAACACTGGAATGGTAGGATGTGCAGAAGATGAATGTGCAAGTAGAGATACTGGGGTTAAATGGATTCAATACCCCATAATGTCAAAGTGGAATTATGTTTTTGGAAATGTTTACAAATTTAATTAAAAGCCTAAATAAGTTCAGGAGTAAAGATTTTGCTTAACAAGTCACATAATAAGTTGCTTGGACTCACTCTGTGTGCAATAATAGTGTTTAACATGATATTTGAATGAATACCTCATCTCTGTACCCCACACATACAATTATCTGTATTGTCCCTCAGTCGAGCAGTGAATTTCAAATACAGATTCAACCACAAAGACCAGGGAGGTTATCCAACGCCTCGCAAAGAAGGGCATGTATTGGTGGATGGGTAAAAAAAAAGCAGACATTGAATATCCCTTTGAGCATGGTGAAGTTATTAATTACACTTTAGATGGTGTATCAATATACCCAGTCACTAACTCAGTTGCTGGAGAGGAAAGAAACCGCTCAGAGATTTCACCATGAGGCCAATGGTGACTTTAAAATAGTTACAGTGTTTAATGGTTGTGATATGAGAAAACTGCGGATGGATCAACAACATTGTAGTTACTCCACAATACTAACCTAAATGACAGAGTGAAAAGAAGGAAGCATTCCCAGTCAGAGGACCTGAAATCACATGAGAGAATAGAGAGGCTGTTGGCACTAAAGTAATACTACAAAAGAATGTGGCAAAGAAATTAACTTTATGTCCTGAATACAAAGCGTTATGTTTGGGGAGGGTTTGGAGGGTTTGGCTGGCTGGGACGTCCTTGTCCCATTGTGCTCTAGCGACTCCTTGTGGTGGTCAGCATGCACGCTGACTTCGGTCGCCAGCTGGACAGTGTTTCCTCCGACACATTGGTGTGGCTGTCTTCCGGGTTAAACGAGCAGTGTGTCAAGATGTGCAGTGCGGCTTGGCAGGGTCGTGTTTCAGAGGACACATGGCTCGACCTTCGCCTCTCCCCGGAGTCCGTAGGGGAGTTGCAATTGGATATCATGAAATTGGTGAGAAAAAGGTGTAAAAGTACAAAAAAAAAAAATATATATATATACACTCGTACTGAAATTTGATTTTTCGATGATCTGGCAGATGTGAAAACCATGTAAACACCTGCAAGACTTCGGTTAGAAGTGAATCACCTGCCTGGACATCCTAAGAACCACACAGAGACCTGCATTTTGAAGTGGGTTTAATAATACTTGTGAAAACTGACTTCAGGTGATTGAGGGATCTAGTCGAGATTAAACATCATAGGAAGTTTTATCATGTGGAGGTTTCATTCAGGTCTCTGTTTAATTAATTATATAATCTGTTTGTCTTTGACAGGAGAGAGACCAGACTCTCCTTCTGACAGCAGGAAGAGTTCTTCAGAGGAACCAGACCCTGAGATGTCCAAACCAGCAGGACGACATCACTGCTCCCATTGTGGAAAGAGTTTTACTCAGTTAGGGAGCCTGAGAACACATAAGAGAATACACACTGGAGAGAAGCCTTACACCTGCTCCTTGTGCGGAAATTGTTTTAGGTGGTTAGGGAGCGTGGAAAGGCATGAGAGGACACACACAGGAGAAAAGCCTTACCAATGTTCCCACTGTGGAAAGCATTTTGCCCAGTTAGGAAACCTGAACCAGCATGAGAGGATACACACAGGAAAAAAGACGCACCACTGCTCCCACTGTGGAAAGAGATTTACCCGGTTAAGGTACCTGAAAGAGCATGAAAGAATACATACAAATACACAAGAGGAGAAGACATACCACTGCTCTCATTGTGGAAAGACATTTTCCCAGTCAGAGGACCTGAAATCACATGAGAGAATAGAGAGGCTGTGTTCTGACTTGTGTTTTTGACTGAGAATTTGTGATTTTGTTTGGACTGTCAGACTTGAGTTCACTTTGTGTAATGTTAGTGCACAATTTTTTTATTGCGATTAATCCATTGTCTGAAAGCGTTGAAAATACACTGAAAACATCCAAAATACATCCTGTATACCGCTAAAATCTACAATGCCATGTAAAAACAAGATGACATTGAGGTTAAATAAAGGGTGCTTTACCAATGTAACATATTTTGACACGTCCACTGTGGGGCTCTGCAGAGTCATAATATCCATAACAACTACAGGTCAAACAGGGAAATGGTTCACATCGTTTTTCCACCATTCATTTTCCCCATAGGGCTGTGTTTTGTTTAGGCTCACCGTGGTGTGACGTTTTGATAACCATGTAAATCTCTCTAGGTCACGGTGACTGAGGACACACAGTGTGTTGTGAATTTATTGTAATGTTTTTAAAATGGTATAACTGCTTTTATTTTAGCTGGACCCCAGGAAGAGTAGCTGCTGCCTTGGCAGGAACTAATTGGGATCCATAATAAACCCCAGGAAGAGTAGCTGCTGCCTTGGCAGGAACTAATGGGGATCCATAATAAACCCCAGGAAGAGTAGAAGAGTAGCTGCTGCCTATATTTGTCTCTCTTTACTCTCGGATTCTAAAATGCTAATTAGCGTCAAAGTAGACGACATGCAAGACTACAAATCCCTGCAACCTCCTGCATGTCATCTCTAGTGTGCTGCAGAGATGGTTGTCCTAGAAGGTTCTCCCATCTCCACAGAGGAACTCTGGAGCTCTGTCAGAGTGAACATCGGGTTCTTGTTCACCTCCTGACCAAGGCCCTTCTCCCCCGATTGCTCAGTTTGGCCGGGCGGCCAGCTCTAGGAAGAGTCTTGGTGGTTCCAAACTTCTTCCATTTAAGAATGATGGAGGCCTCTTTGTTCTTGGGGACCTTCAGTGCTGCAGGCATTTTTTGGAACCCTTCCCCAGATCTGTGCCCCGACACAATCCTGTCTCAGAGCTCTATGGACAATTCCTTTGGACCTCATGGCTTGGTTTTTGCTCTGACATGCACTGTCAACTGTGGGACCTTACAAAGACAGATGTCTGCCTTTCAAATCATGTCCAATCAATTGCATTTACCACAAGTGGACTCCAATCAAGTTGTAGAAACATCTCAAGGATAATCAATGGAATCAGGATGCATCTGAGCTCAATTTTGAGTCTCATAGCAAAAGGTCTGAATACCTAAGTAAATACATCTGCAAAAATCTCTAAAAACCTGTTTTCACTTTGTCATTATGGGATATTGTGATGTCATTATGGGGCATTGTGATGTCATTATGGGGTATTGTGATGTCATTATGGGGTATTGTGTGTAGATTGATGAGGGGGGTGAAAGTACATTTTAGAATAAGGCTGTAACAAAATGTGGAAAATGTGAAGGGGTCTGAATACTTTACTTTTCTACCGCAGTTTTGTACATGATCAAATCAAAGTTTATACACTGTCATGTGATACGTGATATAGAAAAGTCCAATCTTAGGAGAGTACTTGGGAGGCACTATACTGTGTGTCTGCAGGTGTCTATCTGGTCAAAACCACTTATACAGGTGCCCCTCCACCCTCTGGTGGGATGGATCATGTCTACAGAGAAACCTAGATTAAAATACTTAGATTTGTGTTTATTGGGTATATGTTGTGAAATTGTTAGATATTACTTGTTAGATATTACTGTACTGTCGGAGCTAGAAACACAAGCATTTCGCTACACCGGCAATAATATCTGCTAAACATGTGTATGATAAAATGTGATTCGATTTTTATTTGAAATAAACGTCCTATTTATCAAAGGTGCTTTTGGCTGGGGTCAAAATGACTCCAAAGGATTTGAATTTGTTAAAAGTCCATATTGATACAGAAACACTAAACCATGATTTAGATTTATTAAGAACAAGTTGATTGACAAAGTCATGAAAAATTTAATAGAATTGAATAAACCACATTTTGGCTATGATAAACCACATTTTGGCTATGATAAAAGATATGCCTCTGGGGTCAAAATGAACTATGTCAGAAGTATGCTTCAATGCAAATATGTAGTGGGTGTAAAGTTTGTTTTAAATTCTCACTCATTAAAAACGAATCAATCAACACATGCTTCTCTTTGAACGACTTAATATAATATGAAACTTTTCTGAAATAAATGAAAAATAAACGTTTGGTTCCTCAACTGCGTTGCCCAGTCCAGTCAGCAGATGGCGATGTGCGTCTTTTAGGTTCAGGCGATGCTGCCAGTGTGACGTATAATCTAGTGGACGGGACGCTCCTTCAACAACAACAGCTAGTCAGACACCTCGGTAGCTTTCTAGCAAACATAGCTACAACATTCACGCTCTTTACACTGTTTTGGTGTATATTAGTCGCTGTGTATTAAACACACTTCTGTCGTATGTACTTGTTGGCCCATTTAATTATATATTTACGTTGTTTGTCAGCTAGCTGGTTTGCTAAGTTAGCTTAGAACGAGGCTAGTCGCTAATGCTAACTAACTAACATCTCGACCATGAGTTCTCTAAGCTACTCTCCTGCTAAAGAAGAGGAGGTCTGCTGGACGGAGAAAGAAACTCTCGTCAAAGAGGAGGAGGAAGAGAAAGATGTTACAATACAAAAACAAGAAGTAGAGGGTGAGGCTGTTACAGTGAAAGAAGAAGAAGACGCGTTCAGAGTGAAAGAGGAGGAGGATGTTACAGTAAAAGAAGAGGAGGAAGAGAAAGAGGAGGCAGTTTTTGGAGTGAAAGAGGAGGAGGGGGAAATGACTGTTACATTGGAGGAAGAAGAGGAGGTTGGAGATGTGTTTAACACCAGTAAGTACCGTCTCTGCAGTCGTTGAACCAATATGCAGTAAAGGGGTTCTACACTTTAATGTTGTTCTGTAGGAATGGCTGAAGCTACACTGTAACGTGTAGAACATCAAGAGTGGACCATCAACAAAACGTTAACAATTGATCAAATGCATCCAATGACAATGCCTGAAATACTGTAGTCCTCAATATCTCCTATTAGATTAGCCCAAGATGTTCTCTTAAAGGGGCAATCAGCAGTTGTTACATCCATTTGGGGACTTATACATTAATGATATGTACCCATTGTTTCTTGAAGAAATCACTTATAAATGCCTCATGAGCTTAGTTCAACTGTCATACCCCATCAGAACCCAAAATATAAGCTTTTATTCACTCCAATGTTTGTCAGTAAATATAAACAAACACTGTATATCCTCAAAACATGGTTAAAACTAGAATGTTGATATCATGGATGGTTACATTTCTCCAGCCCCATCCCTCAGCTTTTTACCGAAACGGGCAGGGAGTACTATTTGTTATTGTTTCTACTGCTGATTGCTGCCCCCGTTACTCCTCAAGGTCCAAGGACTGTATGTTATTTTCAGAGGTAGACTGGCTCTGGTAGCTAAAATAGTCAACTATTCCATCTAAATGTGAATCGATTCTCAATTAAGATACATTTCTAGAAGCATAAATTGATGTACTTTCATATCAATTCAGAATAATTTCACACAATATTTAAATATCACAAAAAAATAATTTCACATAATACTTTCCGGACTAGTCTCCCAGTCCCTGCTGCTGAAAAACATCCCCACAGCATGATGCTGCCACCACCATGCTTCACCGTAAGGATAGTGCCAGGTTTCCTCTAGACGTGACTCTTGGCAGTCAGGCCAATGAGTTCAATCTTGGTTTCATCAAGCCAGAGACTCTTGTTTCTCATGGTCTTAGAGTCTTAACCTCTCTAGTGTAGGGGGCAGTATTTGCACGGCCGGATAAAAAAACGTACCTGATTTAATCTGGTTATTACTACTGCCCAGAAACTAGAATATGCATATAATTGTTTGATTTGGATAGAAAACACCCTAAAGTTTCTAAAACTGTTTGAATGGTGTCTGTGAGTATAACAGAACTCATATGGCAGGCAAAAACCTGAGAAGATTCCAAACAGGAAGTACCCTCTCTGACCATTCCTTGGGCTTCTTGGCTCTGTTTATTGAACATTTAGGATCTTTGCTGTAACGTGACACTTCCTACGGCTCCCATAGGCTCTCAGAAGGCGGCAGAACATTGAATGATGACTTTGCAGGCCATGGCTGAAAAACACTAGCGCATTTGGATAGTGGTCGTTCTGAGAACAATGAGACTGGGGGCGCGTGCACGAGCCGACACCATGTTTTTATTTTTTCGTCTTTGAACGAAAACAGGGTTTCCCGGTCGGAATATTATCGCTTTTTTACGAGAAAAATGGCATAAAAATTGATTTTAAACAGCGGTTGACATGCTTCAAAGTACGGTAATGGAATATTTAGAATTTTTTTGTCACGAAACGCGTCGGGCGCGTCACCCTTCGTCACCCTTCGGATAGTGCCTTGAACGCACGAACAAAACAGAGGATATTTGAACATAACTATGGATTATTTTGAACCAAACCAACATTTGTTATTGAAGTAGAAGTCCTGGGAGTGCATTCTGACGAAGAACAGCAAAGGTAATCCAATTTTTCTTATAGTAAATCTGAGTTTGGTGAGGGCTAAACTTGGTGGGTGTCAAAATAGCTAGCCCGTGATGGCGAGCTATCTACTCAGAATATTGCAAAATGTCCTTTCACCGAAAAGCTATTTTAAAATCGGACATAGCGATTGCATAAAGGAGTTCTGTATCTATAATTCTTAAAATAATTGTTATGCTTTTTGTGAACGTTTATCGTGAGTAATTTAGTAAATTGTTAGTAAATTCCCCGGAAGTTTGCGGGGGGTATGCTAGTTCTGAACGTCACATGCTAATGTAAAAAGCAGTTTTTTGATATAAATATGAACTTGATTGAACAAAACATGCATGTATTGTATAACATAATGTCCTAGGGTTGTCATCTGATGAAGATCATCAAAGGTTAGTGCTGCATTTAGCTGTGGTTTGGGTTTATGTGACATTATATGCTGGTATAGTATAGTATATATGCTAGTATGAAAAATGGGTGTCTGATTATTTCTGGCTGGGTACTCTGCTGACATAATCTAATGTTTTGCTTTCGTTGTAAAGCCTTTTTGAAATCGGACAGTGTGGTTAGATTAACGAGAGTCTTGTCTTTAAAATGGTGTAAAATAGTCATATGTTTGAGAAATTGAAGTAATAGCATTTCTAATGTATTTGAATATCGCGCCACGGGATTCCACTGGCTGTTGAGTAGGTGGGACGATTTCGTCCCACATACCCTAGAGAGGTTAAGGTGCCTTTTGTCAAACTCCAAGCAGGCTGTCATATGCTTTATACTGAGGAGTGGCTTCTGTCTGGCCACTGTACCATAAAGGTCTGACTGGTGGAGTGCTGCAGAGATGGTTGTCCTTCTGGAAGGTTCTCCCATCTCCACAGAGGAACTCTGGAGCTCTGTCAGAGTAACCATCAGGTTTTTGGTCACCTCCCTGACCGAGGCCCTTCTCCCCTAATTGCTCAGTTTGGCCGGGTGACCAGCTCTAGGAAGAGTATTCCATTTAAGAATGATGGAGGCCACTGTGTTCTTGGGGACCCATCCCCAGATCTGTGCCTCGACACAATCCTGTCTCGGAGCTCTACAGACAATTCCTTCGACCTCATGGCTTGGTTTTTGCTCTGACATGCACTGTCAACTCTGGGACCTTATATAGACAGGTGGAAACAAGATGCACCTGAAAGCAATTTTGAGTCTCATAGCAAAGGGTTTGAATACTTCAGTAAATGAGGTATTTTTGTTTTTTACCTGTTTTCACTTTGTCATTATGGGCTATTGATGACACCCCTCTGAAATAAGAGCCTAACCATCAGAAAAAAACCTCTTCCTTAGCCTACTCCTCCCGCTGCTGCTTGCCTTCGTAAATTTTGATGTTATGCTCCTAACGTTTCTGGTGATGGTGATGCATTGTGCAGACCTCACTACCCTCTGGAGAGCCTTTCGGTTATGGGCGGAGCAGCTGCCATACCAGGTGGTGATACAGCCCGACAGGATGCTCTCGATTGTGCATCTGTAAAAGTTTGTGAGTGTTTTTGGTGACAAGCCGACCATTACACTGGATAATCGCAGCTAGCTAGCTGCTACCGAGTGGCCCAGCCTCGAAGCTAGCCTTGAGCCAGGCCCATCTCCCAGCCTGCTCAGTGGACCCTATGATCACTCGGCTACACAGCTGATTCCTCCCAGACGACTAGAAGCCATTACATCACCGGATTCCTGCCGTAAGCTCTGGACCTTTGCACCAGATTGGCTATAGTGGCTAACGCCCTTGTCCCGAAGCTAGCACCAGTTAGCCTCGAGCCAGGTGCTTCTCCCGGCTAGCAAGCAAAATTACTCCAGCTACAATAGCTATTTTTCCACTTGGCCTGGACCCTTTGTCGACACGGAGCTCCACCGATCCATCACGACTGGTCTGCCGACGTAATTCCGTCCGATGTGCCCTCAACCGGCCTTTGCAGGACGTCGGTGACGCCCTTGTCCCGAAGTTAGCACCAGTTAGTCTCGAGCCAGGCGCATTTCCCGGCTAGCATAGTAACGACTACTTACCGGCTTCCCTGTTTCATATATTCCTGTTCACTGGACCCTATGATCACTTGGCTACATAGCTGATGCCTGCTGGACTGTTCATTAATCACGGTACTCCATTTTGTTTGTTTTGTTTATCTGTCGGCCCCAGCCTAGAATTCAGGCCCTGTGTGTAGTTAACTGACCCTCTCTGCCCATTCATCGCAATCAGAGTTATACTTAAACTAAATCTTTAATAATAAGATCTTTACAATAGCAATGACTTATCAACGATTCACCGTTTTCTAATGATCCGTTCAGAGTGGCAAAACAAAAGTACAAAGATCTTTTATAGCCAAGACACACCCCTTTCAACCTACATGACGAACAACAGATACATAGAATGGTCACAAGGTTAACGTTTGTATGAAAGATATCTATAATACATAGCAGACAGCATCTGCTGTGTCAGCAGTTTTCATTGTAAAGACCAGTGTCTGGTCCTCCTACTCCAAACTGGAACCGTCTCTTCCTGGTACGGTATAGAATAGAACCATTAACTCATGTCCTCTGGAATGCTCTTTAGGTTTTATCACCCAAAGACATCGTAAATCCTCTGTCCGTGTTACCTCATAGAGGCCCATCCTCAGTAAAACACACACAATAGTTAACAAAATACTCTATTCTGTCAAATAAAACAACCATTATAATGCAATACAAGCATTATAACATAATCTTGCAATTTCCCTGACACCTCACCTAGCATAACTGGTGCCTCCAGAAATGCAACCTCTCTTATCGTCACTCAATGCCTAGGTTTACCTCCACTGTACTCGCACCCTACTATACCCGTCCGTACGTTATCCCTTGAATCTATCCTACCACGCCCAGAAATCTGCTCCTTTTATTCTCTGTTCAAAACGCACTAGAAGACCAGTTCTGATAGCCTTTAACCATTCCCTCATCCTACTCCTCTGTTCCTCGGGTGATGTAGAGGTTAACCCAGGCCCTGTGTGTCCCCAGGCGCTCTCATTTGTTGACTTCTGTAACCGTAAAAGCCTTGGTTTCATGCATGTTAACATCAGAAGCCTCCTCCCTAAGTTTGTTTTACTCACTGCTTTAGCACACTCCGCCAACCTTGATGTCCTTGCCGTGTCTGAATCCTGGCTTTGTAAGGCCACCAAAAATTCTGAAATTTCCATCCCCAACTACAACATTTTCCGTCAAGATAGAACTGCCAAAGGGGGAGGAGTTGCAATCTACTGCAGAGATGGCCTGCAAAGTTCTATCATACTTTCCAGGTCTAAGCCCAAACAGTTCGAGCTTCTAATTAAAAAAATTATTCTCTCCAGAAATAAGTCTCTCACTGTTGCCGCCTGTTACAGACCCCACTCAGCTCCCAGCTGTGCCCTGGACACCATATGTGAATTGATTGCCCCCCATCTATCTTCAGAGTTCATTCTGTTAGGTGACCTAAACTGGGATACCTGGTTGTTGTTTAAAAGTAATTTCCTCACCACCTTAAATAAGCACGGCCCTTTCAAAAATTGTAAAACTAACAACAGATATAGCCCTTGGTTCACTCCAGACCTGACTGCCCTCGACCAGCACAAAAACATCCTGTTGCGTACTGCACTAGCATTGAATAGTCTCTGCGATATGCAACTTTTCAGAGAAGTCGGGAACCAATACACAGTCAGTTAGGAAAGCAAAAGCTAGCTTTTTCAAACAGAAATTTGCATCCTGTAGCTTTAACTCCAAAAATTTTGGGACACTGTAAAGTCCATGGAGAATAAGAGCACCTCATCCCAGCTGCCCACTGCACTGAGGCTAGGAAACACTGTCACCACCGATAAATCCACGATAATCGAGAATTTCAATAAGCATTTCTCTACGGCTGGCCATGCTTTCCTCCTGGCTACCCCAACCCCGGCCAACAGCTCCCCACCCCCCGAAGCTACTTCCCCAAGCCTCCCCAGCTTCTCCTTCACCCAAATCCAGATAGCAGATGTTCTGAAAGAGCTGCAAAACCTGGTCCCGTAAAAATCAGCTGAGATAGACAATCTGGACCCCTACAACTCAGCTGGACTAGACAACCTGGACCCCTACAAATCAGCTGGACTAGACAATCTGGACCCTCTCTTTCTAAAATGTTCCACTGCCATTGTGGCAACCCCTATTACTAGTCTGTTCAACCTCTCTTTCGTATCGTCCGAGATTCCTAAAGATTGTAACGCTTCCACGGTCATCCCCCTCTTCAAAGGGGGTGACACTCTAGACCCAAACTGTTACAGACCTATATCCATCCTGCCCTGCCTTTCTAAAGTCTTCAACATCCAAGTTAACAAACAGATCACTGACCATTTTGAATCTCACCGTACCTTCTTCGCTGTGCAATCCGGTTTCCGAGCTGGACACGGGTGCACCTCAGCCACACTCAAGGTACTAAACGATATCATAACCGCCATCGATAAAAGACAGTACTGTACTGCCCTCTTCTCCGACCTGGCCAAGGCTTTCGACTCTGTCAATCACTGTATTCTTATCGGCAGACTCAACAGCCTTGGTTTCTCAAATGACTGACTCGCCTGGTTCACCAACTACTTCTTAGATAGAGTTCAGTGTGTCAAATCAGAGGGCCTGTTGTCCGGACCTCTGGCAGTCTCTATGGGGGTACCACAGGGTTCAATTCTCACACCGACTCTTTTCTCTGTATATACCAACGATGTTGCTCTTGCTGCGGGTGATTCCTTGATCCACCTCTACTCAGACGACACCATTCTGTATACATCTGGCCCTTCTTTGGACACTGTGTTAACCTCTTACATCTAGACGTTCCGCTAGCGGAACACCTGCTCCAATATCCAATGATAGGCGTGGCGCGAATTACAAATTCCTCAAAAATACAAAAACTTCAATTTTTCAAACATATGACTATTTTACACCATTTTAAAGACAAGACTCTCCTTTATCTAACCACACTGTCCGATTTCAAAAAGGCTTTACAGCGAAAGCAAAACATTAGATTATGTCAGCAGAGTACCCGGCCAGAAATAATCAGACACCCATTTTTCAAGCTAGCATATAAGGTCACAAAAAATAAAACCACAGCTAAATGCAGCACTAACCTTTGATGATCTTCATCAGATGACACTCCTAGGACATTATGTTAAACAATACATGCATGTTTTGTTCAATCAAGTTCATATTTATATCAAAAACCAGCTTTTTACATTAGCATGTGACGTTCAGAACTAGCATTCCCACCGAACACTTCCGGTGAATTTACTAAATTACTCACGATAAACGTTCACAAAAAACATAACAATTATTTTAAGAATTATATATACAGAACTCCTCTATGAACTCGCTATGTCCGATTTTAAAATAGCTTTTCGGTGAAAGCACATTTTGCAATATTCTAAGTTGATAGCCCGGCATCACAGGGCTAGCTATTTAGACACCCACCAAGTTTAGCCCTCACCAAAGTCAGATTTACTATAAGAAAAATGTTATTACCTTTGCTGTTCTTCGTCAGAATGCACTCCCAGGACTTCTACTTCAATAACAAATGTTGGTTTGGTTCAAAATAATCCATAGTTATATCCAAATAGCGGCGTTTTGTTTGTGCGTTCAAGACACTATCCAAGGGTGACGAAGGGTTACGCGCCCGACGCGTTTCGTGACAAAAAAAATTAAATATTCCGTTACCGTACTTCGAAGCATGTCAACCGCTGTTTAAAATCAATTTTTATGCCATTTTTCTCGTAAAAAAGCGATAATATTCTGACCGGGAGTGGTTGTTTTCGTTCAAAGAGAGAGAAAGTAAACATGGAGTCGACTCGTGCACGCGCCTCAGTCTCATAGTATTCTGACCGACCACTATCCAAACGCGCTAATGTTTTTCAGCCATGGCCTGCAAAGCCACCATTCAGCTTTTTGCCGCCTTCTGAGAGCCCATGGGAGCCGTAGGAAGTGTCACGTAACAGCAGAGATCCCCTGTTTTGGATAGAGATGATCAAGAAGGCCAAGAAATGGTCAGACAGGGTACTTCCTGTACAGAATCTTCTCAGGTTTTGGCCTGCCAAATGAGTTCTGTTATACTCACAGACACCATTCATACAGTTTTAGAAACTTTGGAGTGTTTTCTATCCAAAGCTAATAATTATATGCATATTCTAGTTTCTGTAAATAAATAAATAAAATCTTAACTTTATTGACAACACCCAAATGGATACTGTCATTAACGCAGTTCTTCAATAATTACACATAATTCTTAATGCTTTAGCAAACATTATATTAAACAGGACATTCAAATATCCTTACAATTTTTTATTTTTTTATTTATTTTTATTTCACCTTTATTTAACCAGGTAGGCAAGTTGAGAACAAGTTCTCATTTACAATTGCGACCTGGCCAAGATAAACCAAAGCAGTTCGACAACATACAAAAACACAGAGTTACACTAGGAGTAAAACAACATACAATCAATGATACAGTAGAAAAAAATAAGACTATATACAATGTGAGCAAATGATGTGAGATAAGGGAGGTAAAGGCAAAAAAGGCCATGGTGGCAAAGTAAATACAATATATCAAGTAAAACACTGGAATGGTAGATATGTTATTTGAAGAAAGTTCAAAGTTCAAATATAAATAATATGGTGCAAAGGAGCAAAATAAATAAATACAGTAGGGGAAGAGGTAGTAGTTTGGGCTAAATTATAGATGGGCTATGTACAGGTGCAGTGATCTGGGAGCTGCTCTGATAGCTGGTGCTTAAAGCTAGTGAGGGAGATAAGTGTTTCCAGTTTCAGAGATTTTTATAGTTCGTTCCAGTCATTGGCAGCAGAGAACTGGAAGAAGAGGCGGCCGAAGGAGGAATTGGTTTTGGGGGTGACCAGAGAGATATACCTGCTTATAATCCAAAGTAGTGTGAAATGAACTCATAAGCAACCTGGAAATGGAGGTTACTCCCCTGAGTTTTCCCCATTCACATTCAGAATACATTGTGAAAAACTAAAATCTTTGCTCACCATTTTTGCTCCAGACAGATATACTACATCCATAACTATCGGTTTCCTCATTAGCAGGGAGGAGTTTCTGCAATCAAATTGCCCTCGTGCCACAATTTTATTAAACACAGAAAGGGGCCTATATTGGAGACCAAAAGTCGCCTGGCACACTGCTTAGAGTTTCAACAACATGAATAACTTATTTCTAGCCTACAATCATCGATGTTACTACTAATGTGAAAACAAGACAAAATATGACTATTCTTGCTCAATTTAAGGCAAATATCAAATAATTTTAACATTCATTACAGACGTCAATTGTTGTCCAACATCATGGCTCCGCTGTTGGCATCACCTTTTACAGTGGATTACCGCTGTTGTGGGCCTTTATATCATCTGTCTGACTTTGTTGTTCACACAGGGGAGATATGGGACTATCGTGGATCCTCTGGGGAGCCTCAACAACCTCATGATGCTGAAGAGGCAGAGAAGAGTCTCTCCAGATTAGAACACCTCAATAAACACCTGCAGACATCCACAGGGAAGAGACCTCACTGCTGCTCTGACTGTGGGAAGAGATGCACCTCATCAGGCATTAAAATTCATCAGAGAACACACACAGGAGAGAAATCTTATTGCTGTGGTGAATGTGGGAAGAGTTTTACTACATCTGGCCATCTGACTTCACACCAGAGAATACACACAGGAGAGAAACCTTATAGCTGTGGTCAATGTGGGAAGAGGTTTGCTGCATCTAGCAGTCTGACTCTACACCAGAGAACACACACAGGAGAGAAACCTTATAGCTGTGGTCAATGTGGGAAGAGTTTTGGTCAATCTTGCCATCTGACTCAACACCAGAGAACACACACAGGAGAGAAACCTTATAGCTGTGATCAATGTGGGAAGAGTTTTGCTCGATCTGGAGAGCTGACAGCTCACCAGAGAATACACACAGGAGAGAAATCTTATAGCTGTGATCAATGTGGGAAGAGTTTTGCTCGATCTGGAGAGCTGACAGCTCACCAGAGAATACACACAGGAGATAAACCTTATAGCTGTGGTCAATGTGGGAAGAATTTTGCTGCATCTAGAACTTTGACACTACACCAGAGAACACACACAGGAGAGAAATCTTATAGCTGTGATCAATGTGGGAAGAGTTTTTGTCGATCTGGAGTGCTGACAGTGCACCAGAGAAGACACACAGGAGAGAAACCTTATAGCTGTGATCAATGTGGGAAGAGTTTTACTACATCTTTCTATCTGACTTTACACCAGAGAATACACACAGGAGAGAAACCTTATAGCTGTAATCAATGTGGGAAGACTTTTACTCAGTCAACCAACCTGGTATCACATCAGAGAACACACACAGGAGAGAAACCTTATAGCTGTGATCAATGTGGGAAGAGTTTTACTCAGTCAAACAGCCTGGTATCACATCAGAGAACACACACAGGAGAGAAATCTCATAGCTGTAATCAATGTGGGAAGAGATACTCTGATAAAAGATCTCTGATTAAACATCAGAAAATTCATGAAGGAGTTGTTTCATGATATCAATGAAATAATGTCACAATGTAGAATGTTTAAACATTGTAGTAGGAGTATTTTAATGATGTCACAATGTAGAACCTAAACGTTTGTCCCCTGTTCTATTGATTTCAACATGATATGGATATTAGCCTCAGGGGGAAAATCCAGGCTCTGAAATGGAAGAGTTACTATTTATGAGATTTAACAAAAAGTGACTAACAAAAAAAGAGCTGTGTTACACTTACCACGTTGTTGACCCACTGCAATCAAAATGCATCACTTCAAAATGTAGCTAGCTGTTTTCTATAAATTGTCCTCTAACCAGGGATGTACACATTATTCCCAGATTCCGTGTGATTTTTGAGCTGTTAGTTTTAACAGGATGTGCAACCTCATCTCCCTCCTGTCGTACAAATGATTTCAACATGATATTGATGAGTGATGACAAATAAGTGTTATGTTCCTTTGTTTAGCGACCCCTACATTTAAATGCATCACTCCAAAATGTAGCTGTCTGTCTTCTGCAGGTTGTCCTCTAATCAGTGAGGTAAAATATATCTCCCATTTCCATATGTTTATTTTTTTTTTCAACAGCATGTACAACCTGATTTCCCCCCTAATCGATATCAGTGATTTATTGCTACTTGTCAAAACAACAGCGTTTTTGGTGCTTGTACAGTTTTATAAGGTGCTTGTTTTAAATAATACAAGTAATATGATTATTGTGACAGATGTTTGTGTATGTATTACATTTTATGTTTAGGTTTTCAATTTATCACAAACTGTTTCTGCATTTGTACTACTGATTTGGACACGTTTAAACTGTGACATTGGGGATATCTCACCTAGCAAAATGTCGTTGAAAATAAGACTATGCCCGACATTCAATATAAGTTTGGTTTTAGTTGAAAGTTGAAAAGAAAACAATTTAATTTCAACATACTTACAGCCTAAACACATAGTCACAGTACAATAATCAAATATATGAGCAATCCTACATCACTCCAGTATTTATTTACAACATTCCACTACTGAAGAAGCATGACTCAAATCACCTCATATTTCAAACATTAAGCCTGACAAAGATACATTTTATGCCTCGCCATTAAGTGAATTATTGCTAATACATATTAACAAAGGGGTGTACATTTGGTTTTTATATTTCATGTGTAATATTCATGTAAGATTTAGTAATCATAATTATTTATGCAACCAACTGACAATTTCTGGGTACAATTATATTGACATTGCTGCCCTGCTTTTAGAATATCAGGGTTCATTCTCAGATGTGCCAAACCAAATGTACCAGAGCATGACATTGGGGACTGGGCCCCGATCCAACAACATGCCTATCTAGTGAACCCTGAATAGAGAGAGAAGCTCCGCAGTGAGGTGAAAAGTTACTATGGATATTGCAGGAGTTTCCTCTTGAAATCAGACATGTCTGTGGTGAGGACAACTTGGTTTCTGATTGTCTCAAAGGTGGGCAGTCAAAAAGATTTGTGTTTTGCGTTTAGCCAGTGAGTTGCCATGGATCACAATTTATTATGACTGCATGTTTTTACGTGTTGGAGATGAGTTTTGTTTGGACTCGTTCCAAGAGGACGAGAGTTCTAGAAGCTAGTGAGTTTTAGGAAGACGAGAGTTCTAGAAGCTAGTGAGTTTTAGGAAGACGAGAGTTCTAGAAGCTAGTGAGTTTTAGGAAGACGAGAGTTCTAGAAGCTAGTGGGATTTAGGATTCTATAGAAAGAAGAAAAAGGAGAAAGAATCAAAAATATTTCGATTGTATATTATTATTATTTAGAAATGTGTTTTTCTTGTTTTTAAATGCTGACACGTCTAGCTCGTTAGCCCGTCTAGCTCGTTAGCCCGTCTAGCTCATTAGCACGTCTAGCTCGTTAGCCCGTCTAGCTCGTTAGCACGTCTAGCTCATTAGCCCGTCTAGCTCGTTAGCGCGTCTAGCTCGTTAGCACGTCTAGCTCGTTAGCCCGTCTAGCTCGTCAGCCCGTCTAGCTCGTTAGCCCGTCTAGCCCGTTAGCCCGTCTAGCTCGTTAGCACGTCTAGCCCGTTAGCACGTAGGACGCACTGATTGGTGTAACCTCGTTAGTCAGTATGTGTTACACCTGTGCTGGCTTGTCCATCTCGTTAGTGGGAAGGTGTTTCACCTGAGCTGGTCCAGGTTCTATTTAAGAGTGTCTGGCCCAGTGCTCCAGTTGTCTTGATACATGTGGAGAGTCAACACCTTTAGTTGCTCCACCTTTTTGGTTTGCTTCCTGTCTTTAAGTTTGGTGTGGGTTTTTCTTTTGTTTGTCTCTTCTTGGGCAGATTTAGTGGGTCTCATGGTGGGTGTCTTTTAGCTCCCAGTTGTTGTTACTAGTCAACTTTCAGTGGACACTGAGAGCAAAACTGCAACATTATGTAATAATACTTTTATTGCATCAAATGGTTGTTTTATGCAACAGAATAGAGGGTTCTTTGAACTATTGTGTCTGTGTGTTCTACTGAGGATGGGCCTCTGGGAGAAAACACTGACAGGAGATTTACAATGTCTTTTGGGTGATAAAACCTAAAGAGACCGCATTCCAGAACATGAGTTAATGTTTCTGTTCTATATGGTACCAGGGAGAGATGACCTCAGGGCCAGACCCTGGTCTCTACACAAAGAATACTGTTTTTACAGCAGATACTGTCTGCTGAGAATTATAAGTATCTTTCATACAAATCTTAACCTTGTGACCCGTTCTATACATCTGTTGTTGGTCATTTAGGTTGAAAGGGGTGTATCTTGGCTGTAAAATACCTTTGTACATTTGTATCGTGGCTCTCAAGATTCGTCGACCAGCCATCATTTATCGTAGAGCACTCAATTGATTCACTTTATATGTGTGTGTTGTTTTGACCTGCTTCCGTATTAGTAAGTGAATAAAGATTTAGTTTTAGAATAACTCTTGACTTGTGTGATAAGTTTGTCTCAATTGATATTAAAGAAATTAACCACCACATATAGGGATGTGAATCTTGACTTGGTGACCGCTCCTGGTGACCTGGGTAAATTACCTGACTCCTGGTGACCTGGGTAAATGGTCCACAAGGGATTCCTCTAACTTGGGATCTCAGGGAGACCACACTTAGAGAACGGAGCAAATGGACCCACCTTTGATCTGAGAGGCAGCGAGCCGAGTGGATACCACATCTCGAACGTAGTTTAAAAAAAGAAAGAGGTAAGCGAAACACAAAGTTGAGTTTTTAGAAAATCCTCGTAGGCTCTGAGTGTGTATTCCTGTGTGGAGGTGTAAACAGGGCCCAGTCAGGAGGCTCTGAGGCTGAGTCAGCTATCTCTGTAAACTGGATGAGAACTAGAATCTGTGTTTACTAGTTAAGACCATTTATGATATAGTGTAAGATATTAAGGTGCACCTGTAATTGTTTTAAACCTGGACACCATTTTAGAAGTATTGAAAGATGTAAATGTATGAGTTGCATTATCCTAGGAACTAACCATTAGATAGAAATGTGGAAATATTCCTGCAGGTTAAAATATTGTTGAAAAACAACTAATTGATTAGGTATGTTTGAGAATAGCATTGTGTGACTGTGATATGAGAGTTGTGTGACTGTGATATGAGAGTTGTGTGACTGTGATATGAGAGTTGTGTGACTGTGATATGAGAGTTGTGTGACTGTGAAATGAGAGTTGTGTGACTGATATGAGAGTTGTGACTGTGATATGAGAGTTGTGTGACTGTGATATGCGAGTTGTGTGACTGTGATATGAGTCTTAATCTGTCGTCTGGATAGTAACACATAGAAATATGCTGAATCAGATGATTGAAATGTGGATAATAAGCGGGATGATATTTTAGAAAGCAGCAGAAGGTCTATAGTTCCTGGGAGGCTTGATTTTGCCGTGGTCTCTGGGAGGTTAGAGAACCGTTGAGGATCCCATGGTCATTGTCCTGGAAACTAAAGTTTATTTTTGGTTCTGCTGGGAGGATGTTTGGAGAGATGCTTCGTAGCTATGGAGAGTCCCTGAAAAAAGCAAATGGAATGGTTGTCGTGACTACCTGAGAATTTCTTACGTTTTATATGGATTCTGTGAATATATGATGAATTGTATGTGTGTATAATCGATTACTAGAGATTTGATGAAGTAATACTGGGAATATAATTAGGTACAATTTAAACAACCCATATGTAGACGAACGTAGGTTTTGAGTTGGTATCTTTAATGGATCATTTGATAAAGATGAGGGTTAAGCGTTATTAAACTGTCTACAAAGTCTGGGCAATTGTCTCAGAAACTGATGGGAGTGTGTCCACTTTAGGTTATTTTACCCTAACAATGTAACTATAAAACGCTTATTGGATTTTCTCCGTCCAGGTACTACATTTGAAATAAACTGCCCTTAAGGCCGGGGGGGGGGGGGTTCTTCCCAGTATGAGAGGAGTTGCTAGATTTATTGAATAAACCTTTTTCCATAAAGTTAGAGTGAACCAAGGTGTCTGGCTAGCTGTTGATGCTGAAGAATCGTCCGGTCCACTAGATTATACGTCACAGTGGCAGAATCACCTGAAAGACGCACATCGCCATCTGCTGACTGGAGTTGGTATCGCAGTTGAGAAAATACTTTCAGACAAAAAGCTTAAAAGCGACTGCCCCTAAAAACCAACGACTCCCTTTGAAAACGGGCGATGTGGCATCATAAACATTAATTATAGTGTAAAAATGTACTTCAAAGTGTAGATAAATATAATAACTTTGGTCATACCCAGTCAGCACGTGACGTCCAAAGGACGTTGAATTATGGTCGATATCAGGTCTGTCTGTTGTGGCCGCTATTTCGCCCTAAAAGAGTCATCCCAAATTGGGCTGTGTATAACTATGTAAATGTCTCTCGGACCAGGAGACTTTTATCAATATACACTCTAAAAAGTAAAGGTTCCTGGAGTATCCTTTAGGGGTTCTTCAAATTGGAACTGTGGGGGAACCCCTATAAGTTATTTGAAGAACATTTTGTGGGAACCCCTAAAAGTTCTTTGAAGAACCCCTTATCATGGTTCCTCAAAGAACCTTTTGGGGTTAATTTTTTTAACTCCCTGTCCACCCTCCCTCCATTATAAAAACATTTGAATAATAATAATAATAATAATATTCACAATATTGATTTAAATAATTCATTGTTTATTTAGTGGCACCACAACTGTGAATTAATATTTACAAAACCACTTACCAAGCAAAACACATTACCAAATTGCAACATTTCTGCAGACATGTCAGACCATAATAAATAATACATTTACTTGGTATAGTGATTTTCATGACATTTAAAATGTATAAAATAATGATGTAAAATAAAAACAACATTGAAAATGAATCACAGGTAAACTAACAACATTGTAGACTTGATGTTAAATACAGATTTTTCAGCTTTAGTGTGTATATCGTATCCACTTAGTTATGTTAGGAAGTTTTCCATCTTTATGACCGGCCCTGGTAACTTCACCCCAACTTCTCTGATCCCCAGAACACAGTAACTTCACAACATAACTGTTTTTCTGACATTTTTGGGAAATTGAAGGAAAAATAAAAATCCAGCCGTAGCAGAGCCCCAAGTCCCATGGGGACGTCCTCGAGGGCGTGGATGTTCTCCCCATCAAAGGCCAGCGGGATTTCACTCTCATGGTGAAATGGATTTCCGCCGATGTGCAGTAAAGGAGTGAAGAGCGGTGAAATCTGTGTCAACAAAAGTAAGAAAAGATTGATACACATACAATTAACAAAGAACATAACAAATGTTCAGCTGTAGTTTTATATAAGTATGCACACCTATGTTTATGAAGAAACAGATGATTGGTGCATAGGCATACCTTGTCACGGACATAAAGGCCACTCGGGTCCTCATTGAAGAGGTAGGGCAAGAGCAGAATCACTGCTGTGGTCTCCAGTCCTAGTAAAGTAAAGCAATGATCTTACTACACTTGCTCATTTTATTACCAAATACATTAGAGAAAGGGAAGGAATAAGAGCAAATCCCTCTTCTGTATTGTCCTTCAGGGACTGTCAAAATAGCAGGATGATGTCCTCACCCCTGCCTCGCCTCTCTACCTCTAATAGTCCTTGAATTATCTTTTTGTCTATATCCATTCCATGGACTTGATTCATTTCTGAGAAGATCTGAAAAGATCATTTGCACACATTTGTATGCTAATAGATGTCAGTTTGTATTGACTGCTATGTAGGTTAAATGTACACTTCAAATGCAGCTGTCCTACAACATATCTGTACCTTCTTCTTGATCCCAATTGCATTGTGTCCATGTTCTGTCCTATAAGTGTCACGTCCTGACCAGTAGAGGGTGTAGTTGGGTCAGGACGTGGCAGAAGGGAGTAAGTGTTTTATTGTTTCATTTAATTTTGGCCGTGTGACTTCCAATCAAGCACAGCTGTAGAGGGTTGTGGTTGATTGGGAGTCACACATAAGTTGCCTACGTTTCCGTTGTGTGGTGTGGGTAATTGTTCTTGTTACTGTGTTAAACGTGACAGGACTATTTTGGTTGTCTGTTTATTGTTTTGTATTGTATAGTGTCCGTTTGATCATTAAATATACGATGAACACTAACTCCGCTGCATTTTGGTCCACTCTCTCTAAAGACAGCCGTTACAGAATTACCCACCAAACCAGGACCAAGCGGCGGAAGAGGAAGGAGCTGCAGGACTACAGCGTTATGGACAAATGGACATGGGAACAGATCCTGGACGGAGAGGGACCATGGACTCAGGCTGGGGATTATCGCCTCCCGCAGTGGGAGATTGAAGCGGCGAGAGCGGAGAGGCGATACTACGAGGAGAGAGAGCGCAACGAGCGCGAGAGGCAGCCCCAATATTTTTTTGGGGGGGGGCACACGGGACAGTCGGTGGAGCTGAGGTCGGAACCAGAGCCAGTCGGGATGACATTGGAGGTGAGCGAGGGCTATGAGACAGAGACTGTGACGGGGTTAATGGGAAAATTAGGAGAGAGAGAGATGAGAGAGCTGCTAGTGTGGTGCATAAAGTACGGCATTCGCCCTAATGAGCGTGTCGTGGGTATGATGTCACCTGAGGCAGCTCTCCATACTCGTCCTGAGGTGCGTGCTGGTTGTCTGGTAAAGACTGTGCCTGCGCCCAGAAACAGGCCTCCTCCATGTCTTCCCAGCCCTGCACATCCTGTACCTACGCCCAGAACCAAGCCTCCTGCATGTCTTCCTATCCTGGTCAAGCCCGTGCCTCCTCCACGGACCAGTACTCCAGTGGGTCTCTCTATCCTGTTCAAGCCCGTGTCTCCTCCACGGACCAGTCCTCCAGTGGATCTCCCTATCCTGGTCAAGCCCGTGTCTCCTCCACGGACCAGTCCTCCAGTGGATCTCCCTATCCTGGTCAAGCCCGTGTCTCCTCCACGGACCGGTCCTCCAGTGGGTCTCTCCACCCTGGTCTCTCCTGTGCCACCTCCTCAAGCCAGGCCTCCGTTATGTCTCCCCAGCCTGGTGAATCCTGAGTCGGAGCTGCCCGCCAGTCAACAGTCGTCGGAGCTGCCCGCCAGTCAACAGTCGTCGGAGCTGCCCGCCAGTCAACAGTCGTCGGAGCTGCCCGCCAGTCAACAGTCGTCGGAGCTGCCCGCCAGTCAACAGTCGTCGGAGCTGCCCGCCAGTCAACAGTCGTCGGAGCTGCCCGCCAGTCAACAGTCGTCGGAGCTGCCCGCCAGTCAACAGTCGTCGGAGCTGCCCGCCAGTCAACAGTCGTCGGAGCTGCCCGCCAGTCAACAGTCGCCAGAGAGGTCAGACTGCCCTGAACTGCCGGAGTGGCCGGACTGCCCTGTTCTGCCGGAGTGGCCAGACTGCCCGGTTCTGCCAGAGGTGCCCGCCTGCCCTGATCTGCCAGGGTGCCCGGCCTGTCAGGATCAGCCCGAGTGGTCCTCCTGCCCTCCGGTCCAGCCCGAGTGGTCCTCCTGCCTTCCGGCCCAGCCCGAGTGGCCCGCATGCCTTCCGGCCCAGCCCGAGTGGCCCGCATGCCTTCCGGCCCAGCCCGAGTGGCCCGCATACCTTCCGGCCCGGCCCGAGTGGCCCGCATGCCTTCCGGCCCGGCCCGAGTGGCCCGCATGCCTTCCGGCCCGGCCCGAGTGGCCCGCATGCCTTCCGGCCCGGCCCGAGGGGCCCGCATGCCTTCCGGCCCGGCCCGAGGGGCCCGCATGCCTTCCGGCCCGGCCCGAGGGGCCCGCATGCCTTCCGGCCCGGCCCGAGGGGCCCGCATGCCTTCCGGCCCGGCCCGAGGGGCCCTCCTGCCCTCCGGCCCGGCCCGAGGGGCCCTCCTGTTGCCCGGCCCGAGGGGCCCTCCTGTCCTCCGGCCCGGCTCGGGGGGTCCGTCTGCCTGGTGCAGCTATCGGCTCCACCAAAGTGGGCGACGCCGAGGGTGGAGCAGGGTCCACGTCCTGCACCGGAGCCACCTCCAGGATAGGTGGGTTGGGGAGGGAGGGTGTAGCACAGTGCCGTCGGTGACGGCAGCCACCCTCCCTTCCCTCCCTTATTGTTTAGGTGTTCCTTTTTGTTGGGGATTTTTTTTGTGTTTTCCTTTTTTTAGGTGCATCCCGGGGTCTGCACCTTGAGGGGGGGGTACTGTCACGTCCTGACCAGTAGAGGGTGTAGTTGGGTCAGGACGTGGCAGAAGGGAGTAAGTGTTTTATTGTTTCATTTAATTTTGGCCGTGTGACTTCCAATCAAGCACAGCTGTAGAGGGTTGTGGTTGATTGGGAGTCACACATAAGTTGCCTACGTTTCCGTTGTGTGGTGTGGGTAATTGTTCTTGTTACTGTGTTAAACGTGACAGGACTGTTTTGGTTGTCTGTTTATTGTTTTGTATTGTATAGTGTCCGTTTGATCATTAAATATACGATGAACACTAACTCCGCTGCATTTTGGTCCACTCTCTCTAAAGACAGCCGTTACAATAAGAGTTTCAAAGGAAGAGAAAATGTGTCAAAGAATAGTCTTACAAGCATTAATATATATATATATATATATATATATATATATATACTTTGTAATTTGTAAGTTGCTCTGGATAAGATCGTCTGCTAAATTACGTAATGGTAAATGTACTACATCAATATTTAAAGATAAATGTCATCAACATACAATGTAATGTAAAATAGAAGAACATATTGGAGAAAGCACTAGCCAATACAGTACTGCCATACAGTAACAGTACTGCCATACAGCCCTAATATCACATTTCAAGATATCTTTGTACACAAATTGTTCAATATTTTATCAGGCTGACTTGAAAGATCATACGCAACATTTTGCTGCGTGGCAATACTGTGTTTGGATTCTGAAGGGTATTTATACAAAAGAGGTAGTCTAGACACTGTATTAATACCATTATGCATTTGAATCCCATCTACAGCTACCATCTAAGATATTAATTTCCCTCCACAAGGGGGCGAACATGTAACGTCTCCAAAATGGGATAGTATTGTACATGTAACGTTTCCAAAATGGGATAGTATTGTACATGTAACGTTTCAAAATGGGATAGTATTGTCCATGTATCGTTTCCAAAATGGGATAGTATTGTCCATGAAACGTTTCAAAAAATGGGATAGTATTTTACATGTAACGTTTCCAAAAATGGGATTGTATTGTACATGTAACGTTTCCAAAATGGGATAGTATTGTACATGTAACGTTTCCTAAATGGGATAGCATTGTACATGTAACGTTTCCTAAATGGGATAGTATTGTACATGTAACGTTTCCTAAATGGGATAGTATTGTACATGTAACGTCTCCAAAATGGGATAGTATTGTACATGTAACGTTTCCAAAATGGGATAGTATTGTACAATAACGTTTCCAAAATGGGATAGTATTGTACATGTAACGTTTCCTAAATGGGATAGTATTGTACATGTAACATTTCCAAAATGGGATAGTATTGTACATGTAACGTCTCCAAAATGGGATAGTATTGTACATGTAACGTTTCCAAAATGGGATAGTATTGTACAATAACGTTTCCAAAATGGGATAGTATTGTCCATGTAACGTTTCCAAAATGGGATAGTATTGTACATGTAACGTTTCCAAAATGGGATAGTATTGTACATGTAACGTTTCCAAAATGGGATAGTATTGTACATGTAACGTTTCCTGAATGGGATAGTATTGTACATGTAACGTTTCCTAAATGGGATAGTATTGTACATGTAACGTTAAGCCCCCTTGTGAGTTAATAGTATTGCATGCTGTAGCAGCCTATATAAAGAGGAAGACCTCCATTGACGATTCAGTTCGTTGTAACATCTCGTCTGGACAGGTCACCGTCCTTAGTTAGTTAGTTAGTTAACGAAGCTAACGTTAGCTAGTTTATTAACACAAAAGTGAGAACTGCTTTAGATTGGAAACTTACGTTAATGAGTGTAAAGCCATGTTGGCTTTATGGAAACGATATACAATATATGGGAAAGAATATAGTTGAGGAAATAATCCAAACCTAGTTGTGCCTAGTTAGGACATAACGTTAGCTAGCTAGCTAACGGTACTGTACTGTAGCTCATACAACGCCGACGATCAAACCCGGCTTTCTAATATTTACGTTCATTAACTATCGTAACGTTATGGAAGATATTCACAGAAAACCATCATTGTCTTCGTTATTCATTATTAGTGTGTTATATTATTATAATAAATGATTTCGAGACATATTCAGAGCCAAACATCAACCCAACTTAACCTTTTTAACTGTTGTCGCATCCAAACTTGTCACCATCGTTTTTAGTTGTAATTGCGAAGTTCCCGGAAGAAGTCCAGCAACAACGGAGGTTCCTCGATGAACCCACCTTCTAACAAGTTCTTTGAAGAACCTTTTGGGGCTGTTTTTCATTGACCAAGAACCCTACGGTTCTTAGGGGATCTGAGAACAACTCCAGTTGAACCCTTCATTTTTAGAGTGTAGTCGGCTCTATTTACTCTCAGATTCAAACATGATGATTAGTATCAACGATCAAGTCAGCTGCTGCTGCTCCAATACAGTATGAGGTGAGACGGTGAACTGATGTTGAACTGGGCAGTCAGCTGCTGCTGCTCCAATACAGTATGAGGTGAGACGGTGAACTGATGTTGAACTGGGCAGTCAGCTGCTGCTGCTCCAATACAGTATGAGGTGAGACGGTGAACTGATGTTGAACTGGGCAGTCAGCTGCTGCTGCTCCAATACAGTATGAGGTGAGACGGTGAGCTGGGCAGTCAGCTGCTGCTGCTCCAATACAGTATGAGGTGAGACGGTGAACTGATGTTGAACCGGGCAGTCAGCTGCTGCTGCTCCAATACAGTGTGAGGTGAGACGGTGAACTGATGTTGAACCGGGCAGTCAGCTGCTGCTGCTCCAATACAGTATGAGGTGAGACGGTGAACTGATGTTGAACTGGGCAGTCAGCTGCTGCTGCTCCAATACAGTATGGGGTGAGACGGTGAACTGATGTTGAATCATAATGATTAAGTTAATTAAAATGAATTAGTGAAACTGTTAAAAAAAAATGATATGGCATATTAAATATTTTACGCTATTGTTATCATATTGGAATATTGTACATCATATTAAATATATTAGGCTATTGTTATCATATAGAAACATCATGGAATATTGTACATCATATTAGCATCAAGAAACATTATTGTTTCAATTCAATTTCACATAATAAGGATATTTAATATTTTCAAGTTCAGAAGTCAGAACCCATCACCTGCTATGTAAAAGAGACAGAAGAATGCACAATGGTCAATGCTATCTGGGATCCTTGGGACATCCCTACCCTAAACCCTAACCTTAACCTCTACCTTAACTATTATAAATGTCAACTTCAACGGGCTAGGGACGTCCCAAGGATGTATCTCTACCTGAAAATACATGATCTAAGTGATTGATAGTTGGTATTCAGCAGTCATAAAGCCTTATTTACTTTAATGAACTACTAAAATTGTGATTTTGTCAGACAGCAGCTCTACACTTTATTGACTGACTGATCCATTCATCCTTCCATCCCTCCTCAGCCTTCCTCTCCTCTGAAGACCCAGTGAGGGTGGAGCTCAGTCAGAGAGCTGTTGAGGGACTGGTTAGGAAGAACACTTCTACAGCCATAGAGGTGAGAGGTCACACATGGTTTAGATGGTCAATATTTATGTTCCCTTAGCGGTTCATCACGTCAGCAAAAGGTAATATGTTCCATCATTGTTTATTTACATTAGTGCAAATTGTCCACTGATATTGGTATAATTTCTCAACCCTTTTGGCTGTATGAAGTTAATTTCCCCTCAGACACACACATTTGTTCTTTGATATTATGAAGGTCATTTGTGTCAAATGTACTTTTCCACTCATTCACCCCATCTCTTTACATTGCTTATGCATATTCAGTGGCCTGACTGCATCCAGACTATGTCAAAGGCCCATCCTGGTAGATCTGAACCTAATGCAGCTTGGAGTGATCAGATGACAGAAGTCACATTTAGGTGCCAGGTGTAACTGAGGCCATAGATGCTCCATATCCATTACTTTGAGTGTTTTATATAATATGACTAAATGTGTTTCTGTGTTGCAGGGTCAGTCAATAAATGGAACGACAAGGCCACAGAACATGACATAAGCAGAGCTGTGGGAGACCACCTCAAGCCCCTGGTAGAGCCGGGGGTGGTGTTTACCACTCCACCACGCCTTCAGCAGGCTGGAAACGTGATACTGTTTTTCATACCAAGAGTCTGTTGATTGGTCAGTCATTGGGTTAATTTGTTGAAATCAAATCAAGCTTTATTTATACAGCACCTTTCAGACATGGATGCAACACAATGGCTTCACAGGAAAAAATAAAAAAATGAAAATAAACAGAAATATTTAGTAAACAACAAACAGAAGACTAACAACTGAAAGACTAATGAACATTCTAAGGAATTGCCATTGATTAAAATATTAATTGGATGCAATATCCAACCCAAAATACCAGCTTGTTTTACTACATTGTTTGTTGTTACGTTCCCCACCAAGAAAAATCTCAAATGTTGCTCAAACAGAAGAGGGACTAACAAAGTCACTGACAACAACCACAACTAAACAGGTGGGGTTTTAGGAGGGGTTCTGAAAGACACTATGGGGGTGTCCACTGGAAGTTGACTAGTAACAACAACTGGGACCTAAAAGACACCCACCATGAGACCCACTAAATCTGCCCAAGAAGAGGAAAACAAAAGAAAAACCCACACCAAACTTAAAGACAGGAAGTAAACCAAAAAGGTGGAGCAACTAAAGGTGTTGACTCTCCACATGTATCAAGACAACTGGAGCACTGGGCCAGACACTCTTAAATAGAACCTGGACCAGCTCAGGTGAAACACCTTCCCACTAACGAGATGGACAAGCCAGCACAGGTGTAACACATACAGACTAACGAGGTGACACCAATCAGTGCGTCCTACGTGCTAACGAGCTAGACGTGCTAACGAGCTAGACGGGCTAACGGGCTATACATGCTAACGAGCTAGACGGGCTAACGGGCTATACATGCTAACGAGCTAGACGGGCTAACGAGCTAGACTCGCTGACGAGCTAGACGTGCTAACGGGCTATACATGCTAACGAGCTAGACGGGCTAACGGGCTATACATGCTAACGAGCTAGACGGGCTAACGGGCTATACATGCTAACGAGCTAGACGGGCTAACGAGCTAGACGTGCTAACGAGCTAGACGTGCTAAAGTCCAACCTCAAAACATAAATGGAAAAAACAAAGCCTGTAACACCTTAAGACAACAAATATATCCTATATTTTTGTTGGACAAGTTTGCTCACCACCAACAGAAAACAACTTCCATTTCATATTAAAATCAACTAAAATGATTCACCTTCACCAATATAAACATGGTGTCTACTGGCTGTCAACAATTAAAAACAAGAAAAACACACTTATTTCTAAATAATAATATACAATTGAAATATTTTTTTCTCCTTTTTCTCTTCTTTCTATAGAATCCTAAAACTCACTAGCTTCTAGAACTCTCGTCTTCCTAAAACTCACTAGCTTCTAGAACTCTCCTCTTCCTAAAACTCACTAGCTTCTAGAACTCTCATCTTCCTAAAACTAACTAGCTTCTAGAACTCTCGTCTTCCTAAAACTCACTAGCTTCTAGAACTCTCGTCTTCCTAAAACTCACTAGCTTCTAGAACTCTCGTCTTCCTAAATCCCACTAGCTTCTAGAACTCTCGTCTTCCTAAAACCCACTAGCTTCTAGAACTCTCGTCTTCCTAAAACTCACTAGCTTCTAGAACTCTGGTCCACTTGGAACGAGCCCAAACAAAACTCATCTCCAATACGGAAAAAGTCAAAATAAATTGTGATCAAATGTACACCCCTTGGTTAATATGTATTGGCAATAATTAACTTAATGGTGAGGCATGGAATAATAAAACATGTATATTTTGTTTGAAATATGAGGTGATTTGAGACATGCTTCTTCAGTAGTGGAATAAAGACAATTAACGCTTGAATGTTGTGAAGAAATACTGGAGTGATGTAGGATTGTTAATAAAATTGATTACAGACCAAATTATTATACTGCGTCCATGTGTATTTATTTCTTTATTTTAACCTTCATTTAACAGTAACCGAAAGGTTGCTGGATTAAATCGCGAGCTGACAAGGTAAATCTGTCGTTCTGCACCTGAACATGGCAGTTAACCCTCTGTTCCCCGGTAGGCAATAATTGTCAATAAGTCAGTTATGAACAAATTCTGATTTTCAATGACGGCCCAACGGTCTAACCACTAGGCTACCTGCAACTAAGTTGAAATTAAGTTGTTTTCAAGTCACTGAAAAAACGGGGCATAGTCTTCTTTTCAACGTCTTTTCAATGACATGTTGCTAGATGGGATATCCCCAATGTCAAAACACAGTTTTAACGTGTCCAAATCAATAACCAATATGCAGAAACAGTTTGGGATATATTGAAAACGTAAACATAAAATGTGCTATATACACAAACATCTGCCACAATAATCATATTACTTGCATTTTTTAAAACAAGCAGCTTATAAACTGCACAAGCACCAAAAACGCTGTTGTTTTGACAAGTAGCAATAAATCACTGATATCGATTAGGGGGGAAATCAGGTTGTAGGTGCTGTTGAAACTAACAACTAAACAAAACACATGGAAATGGGAGAAATATTTTACCTCACAGATTAGAGGACAACCTGCAGAAGACAGTCAGCTACATTTTGGAGTGATGCATTTAAATGTAGGGGTCGCTAAACAAAGGAACACAACACTTATTCATCGATATCATGCTAAAATCATTTGTGTGACAGGAGGGAGATGAGGTTGCACGTCCTGTTAAAACGAACAGCTCAAAAACCACACGGAATCTGGGAATAATGTGTACATCCCTGGTTAGAGGACAACTTGTAGAAAACAGCTAGCTACATTTTGAAGTGTTGCATTTTGATTCAAGTGGGTCACCAACGTGGTAAGTGGAACAACTCTTTTTTTGTTAATCACTTTTTGTTAAATCTCATAAATAGTAACTCTTCCATTTCAGAGCCTGGATTTTCCCCCTGAGGCTAATATCCATATCATGTTGAAATCAATAGAACAGGGGACAAACGTTTAGGGTTCTACATTCTGACATCATTAAAATTCTCCTTCTACAATGTTAAAACATTCTACATTGTGAGATTTCATTTCATTGATATCATGAAACAACTCCTTCATGTATGTATTTTCTGATATTTGATCAGAAGTCTTTAATCAGATTATCTCTGGTCACAGCTATAAGATTTCTCTCCTGTGTGTGTTCTCTTGTGTACTGTCAGACCGCTAGATGAAACAAAACTCTTCCCACATTGATTACAGCTATAAGGTTTCTCTCCTGTGTGTTCTCGTAGGTGTATAGTCAGATAGCTAGATTGACTAAAACTCTTCCCACATTGATCACAGCTATAAGATTTCTCTCCTGTGTGCGTTCTCTGGTGCATTGTCAGATAGCTAGATTGACTAAAACTCTTCCCACATTGACCACAGATATAAGATTTCTCTCCTGTGTGCGTTCTCTGGTGCACTGTCAGATAGCTAGATTGACTAAAACTCTTCCCACATTGACCACAGATATAAGATTTCTCTCCTGTGTGCGTTCTCTGGTGTGAAGTCAGAGAGCCAGATGTGGTAAAACTCTTCCCACAGTGATTACAGCTATACGATTTCTCCCCTGTGTGTGTTCGTTGGTGTATAGTCAGATAGCAAGATGTAGTACAACTCTTCCCACATTGATCACAGCTATAAGGTTTCTCTCCTGTGTGTCTTCTCTGGTGTAGTGTCAGAGTTCTAGATGCAGCAAAATTCTTCCCACATTGACCACAGCTATAAGGTTTTTCTCCTGTGTGTATTCTCTGGTGCACTGTCAGCTCTCCAGATCGACCAAAACTCTTCCCACATTGATCACAGCTATAAGGTTTCTCTCCTGTGTGTATTCTCTGGTGTTGAGTCAGAGTGATAGATGCAGCAAACCTCTTCCCACATTGACCACAGCTATAAGGTTTCTCTCCTGTGTGTGTTCTCTGGTGTAGAGTCAGAGTGCTAGATGCAGCAAACCTCTTCCCACATTGACCACAGCTATACGATTTCTCTCCTGTGTGTGTTCTCTGGTGTTGAGTCAGAGTGCTAGATGCAGCAAACCTCTTCCCACATTGACCACAGCTATAAGATTTCTCTCCTGTGTGTGTTTTCTGGTGTGATATCAGATGGCCAGATTGACCAAAACTCTTCCCACATTGACCACAGCTATAAGATTTCTCTCCTGTGTGTGTTCTCTTGTGTACTGTCAGACGGCTAGATGAAACAAAACTCTTCCCACATTGATTACAGCTATAAGGTTTCTCTCCTGTGTGTTCTCGTCGGTGTATAGTCAGATAGCTAGATTGACTAAAGCTCTTTCCACATTGATCACAGCTATAAGGTTTATCTCCTGTGTGCCTTCTCTGGTGCATTGTCAGATAGCTAGATTGACTAAAACTCTTCCCACATTGACCACAGATATAAGATTTCTCTCCTGTGTGTGTTCTCTGGTGCATTGTCAGATAGCTAGATTGACTAAAACTCTTCCCACATTGACTACAGATATAAGGTTTCTCTCCTGCGTGCGTTCTCTGATGAATTTTAATGCCTGATGAGGAAGTAAATCTCTTCCCACAGTCAGAGCAGCAGTGAGTTCTCTTCTCTGTGCATCTCTGCAGGTGTTTCTTGAGGTGTTCTGATGTGGAGAGACTCTTCTCTGCCTCTTCAGCATCAAGAGGTTGTTGAGGCTCCCCAGAGGGTCCACGATAGTCCCGTATCTCTCCTGTGTGAACAACAAAGTCAGACAGATGGTTAAAGGCCCACAACAGCGGTAATCCACTGTAAAAGGTGATGCCAACAGCGGAGCCATGATGTTGGACAACAATTGACGTCTGTAATGAATGTTAAAATTATTTGACAATTGTCTTAAAATGAGCAAGAAGTCATATTTTTGTCTTGTTTTCACATTAGTAGTAACATCGATGATTGTAGGCTAGAAATAAGTTATTCATGTTGTTGAAACTCTAAGCAGTGTGCCAGACGACTTTTGGTCTCCAATATAGGCCCCTTTCTGTGTTTGCTAAAATTGTGGCACGAGGGCAATTTGATTGCAGAAACTCCTCCCTGCTAATGAGGAAACCGATAGTTATGGATGTACTATATCCGCCTGGAGCAAAAATGGTGAGCAAAGATTTTAGTTTTTCACAATGTATTCTGAATGCGAATGTTACGGATACAGGTATCCTGTGTGTGTGTTTCTTTTCTCTCCTTCTCTCCTCACAGGTGACAATCATCACTCCCCAATCAGTCATCAATCAGAAGACACCTGTTCCTTTTCCCTCAACCTATCACAGCCCCTTTCCCTTGGTTTAAAAACCCAGTCAGTTGTTTTCTCCCCAGATCAATCTTTGTGTTCATTCTCTCTCGCTGTGTGTTGATCTCTTTTGTTTTGAAACTACATGTCACTTTGTCCAGCCCACCTGTGAGTATTGTTTTGTTAAAGTGTTCTGTTTGTTGGTGAGAAAAGGGGGTACCAAGACAAGTCGCCCATGGGCATACATTACCCGTAGGAATACTGTGTCTAAGTACCCTAGTTAGAACTGGGCGGACCACCCTCTGTATTTTTGTTTAGTTAGCTAGTTGTTGTGGAAATAGGCTAGTCTAGTTTAGGGGTGTTTTTGATTATTGTTTCTTTGCTTGGGTCCAACTCAGCCCCTTTTCTCACACCCCTTTACCGTGTGTTTAAAATAAACCTTTTGAGTTTGACGGTAGATTTCAGTTGTCTGTGGTTTTTGGTTCTCACTGTTACTTGTCACGATTATAATTTGCATGATTTATGTTACGGGTCTCGTATCCATCCCCCCCCCCCCCCCCCAGACCGCTGGGCCAAAGGGATTCGTAACATAAGTGGGGGCTCATCCGGAATTTGAACCCAGGACCTCTCGCACCCCAAGGAAGAATCATACCCCTAGACTCGTAACAGCGAATGTTGGAAAACTCAGGGGAGTAACCTCCATTTCCAGGTTGCATATGAGTTCATTTCACACTATTTTGGATTATAATTGTAAGGCTCGTTTGAATGTCCTGTTTAATATAATGTTTGCTACAGTATTAAGAATTATGTGTAATTACTGAAGAACCGCATTTCACCAGGCCAGTCAACAAGTTCTCATTTACAACTGGCCAAGACAATGCGCTGTAAGCCTTTTTGAAATCGGACAATGTGGTTACATCAAGGAGAAGTGTATCTTTAAAATGGTGTAAAATAGTTGTATGTTTGACAAAGTTGAATTATGACATTTTGTTTTGAATCTGATATTTCACTGGCTGTGCCCCGCAGGTGGACGCAGCCCTGAGAAGTTAAATTATTTGACAATTATGACAGTCAAATTAGCAAAAAGGCATTTTGTCTTGTTTTCACATTAGTGGAAACTAGAAGTAAGTTAGTAAAGTTGAAACTCTAAGCAGTGTGCCAGATGACTTTTGGTCTCCAATATAGGCCCCTTTCTGTGTTTAATAAAATTGCGGCACGAGGGCAGAAACACCTCCCTGCTAATAAGGAAACAGCTAGTTATGGATGTAGTATATCTAAAATGGTGAGCAAAGATTTTAGTTTTTTACAATGTATTCTGAATATTACAGCGCAAGATCGGGAGTGCTACTCAAGGAAACTCACATTAAGCTCTGTGTCTATTCACTAATTCACCACCGTGGGGGAAACTCAGGGGAGTTCTCATAGGCTGACAGCAAAAATAGCCTCCATTTACAGGTTGATTATGAGTGCATTTCACATTACTTTTGGATTCTAATTGTAAAGCTCGTTTGAATCTCCTGCTTAATATGTTTGTGTTATTGTCTAAAATCAACTGCTTTATACTTTAAAAAACACTTCAACCAGTAAAATGCTCTTTGGCTAGCTTTGATACCAGCCTGACAATGAGGGTTTGAACAGTAAGTGTTTAACAAACAGTAACATGGTAGAGGTCGGCCGATTATGATTTTTCAACGCCGATACCGATTATTGGAGTACCAAAAAAAGCCGATACCGATAAATCGGACGATTTTTATATATATATTTGTAATAATGACAATTACAACAATACTGAATGAACACTTTTATTTTAACTTAATATAATACCATAAATAAAATAAATGTAGTCTCAAATAAATAATGAAACATGTTCAATTTGGTTTAAATAATGCAAAAACACAGTGTTGGAGAAGAAAGTAAAAGTGCAATATGTGCCATGTAAGTAAGCTAACGTTTAAGTTCCTCGCTCAGAACACGAGAACATATGAAAGCTGGTGGTTCCTTTTAACATGAGTCTTCAATATTCCCAGGTAAGAAGTTTTAGGTTGTAGTTATTATAAGAATTATATTACTATTTCTCTCCATACCATTTGTATTTCATATACCTTTGACTATTGGATGTTCTTATAGGCACTTTAGTATTGCCAGCATAATCTCAGGAGTTGACAGGAGCTGCTGGCAAACGCAGTAAAGTTTGAATGAATGCTTACGAGCCTGCTGCTGCCTACCACCACTCAGTCAGACTGCTCTATCAAAGATCAAATCATAGACTTAATTATAATATAATAACACACAGAAATACGAGCCTTAGGTCATATTGAATTTAATATCGCTCTTCACCGACCCAGGAAGGGGTGGGGCCAAACAGGTGTTGTACCTCGTTTCCCTCCTTCAGGGAACAGTAATTATAGTCATAAAGTTACACTCCCTTTCAGTTGGTCAACTTCGGTACAACATACTATGGGGAAATACAATCATTCCTCAACTGACCCAAACGGATACTAAATGAAACGGCCCCTGGCAGACCACCCAGACCTGACCCCGCAAGATGCTTCAGTTGTCAATTTATTAATTGTCTTTTGTTTGAAACACTCCTGTCAATGTTGAGTAAGGACGCACACCTGAATACGCATATAGAAGTAGGACTAGTCTACCTGGTTACACATATAGAAGTAGGACTAGTCTACCTGGTTACACATATAGAAGTAGGACTAGTCTACCTGGTTACACATATAGAAGTAGGACTAGTCTACCTGGTTACACATATAGAAGTAGGACTAGTCTACCTGGTTACACATATAGAAGTAGGACTAGTCTACCTGGTTACGCATATAGAAGTAGGACTAGTCTACCTGGTTACACATATAGAAGTAGGACTAGTCTACCTGGTTACACATATAGAAGTAGGACTAGTCTACCTGGTTACCCATATAGAAGTAGGACTAGTCTACCTGGTTACACATATAGAAGTAGGACTAGTCTACCTGGTTACACATATAGAAGTAGGACTAGTCTACCTGGTTACACATATAGAAGTAGGACTAGTCTACCTGGTTACACATATAGAAGTAGGACTAGTCTACCTGGTTACCCATATAGAAGTAGGACTAGTCTACCTGGTTACACATATAGAAGTAGGACTAGTCTACCTGGTTACCCATATAGAAGTAGGACTAGTCTACCTGGTTACCCATATAGAAGTAGGACTAGTCTACCTGGTTACACATATAGAAGTAGGACTAGTCTACCTGGTTACACATATAGAAGTAGGACTAGTCTACCTGGTTACCCATATAGAAGTAGGACTAGTCTACCTGGTTACCCATATAGAAGTAGGACTAGTCTACCTGGTTACCCATATAGAAGTAGGACTAGTCTACCTGGTTACCCATATAGAAGTAGGACTAGTCTACCTGGTTACACATATAGAAGTAGGACTAGTCTACCTGGTTACACATATAGAAGTAGGACTAGTCTACCTGGTTACCCATATAGAAGTAGGACTAGTCTACCTGGTTACACATATAGAAGTAGGACTAGTCTACCTGGTTACACATATAGAAGTAGGACTAGTCTACCTGGTTACACATATAGAAGTAGGACTACTCTACCTGGTTACACATATAGAAGTAGGACTAGTCTACCTGGTTACCCATATAGAAGTAGGACTAGTCTACCTGGTTACCCATATAGAAGTAGGATTAGTCTACCTGGTTACACATATAGAAGTAGGACTAGTCTACCTGGTTACCCATATAGAAGTAGGACTAGTCTACCTGGTTACCCATATAGAAGTAGGACTAGTCTACCTGGTTACCCATATAGAAGTAGGACTAGTCTACCTGGTTACACATATAGAAGTAGGACTAGTCTACCTGGTTACACATATAGAAGTAGGACTAGTCTACCTGGTTACCCATATAGAAGTAGGACTAGTCTACCTGGTTACCCATATAGAAGTAGGACTAGTCTACCTGGTTACACATATAGAAGTAGGACTAGTCTACCTGGTTACCCATATAGAAGTAGGACTAGTCTACCTGGTTACACATATAGAAGTAGGACTAGTCTATCTGGTTACACATATAGAAGTAGGACTAGTCTACCTGGTTACACATATAGAAGTAGGACTAGTCTACCTGGTTACACATATAGAAGTAGGACTAGTCTACCTGGTTACCCATATAGAAGTAGGACTAGTCTACCTGGTTACCCATATAGAAGTAGGACTAGTCTACCTGGTTACCCATATAGAAGTAGGACTAGTCTACCTGGTTACACATATAGAAGTAGGACTAGTCTACCTGGTTACACATATAGAAGTAGGACTAGTCTACCTGGTTACCCATATAGAAGTAGGACTAGTCTACCTGGTTACCCATATAGAAGTAGGACTAGTCTACCTGGTTACCCATATAGAAGTAGGACTAGTCTACCTGGTTACCCATATAGAAGTAGGACTAGTCTACCTGGTTACCCATATAGAAGTAGGACTAGTCTACCTGGTTACCCATATAGAAGTAGGACTAGTCTACCTGGTTACCCATATAGAAGTAGGACTAGTCTATCTGGTTACACATATAGAAGTAGGACTAGTCTACCTGGTTACACATATAGAAGTAGGACTAGTCTACCTGGTTACACATATAGAAGTAGGACTAGTCTACCTGGTTACACATATAGAAGTAGGACTAGTCTACCTGGTTACACATATAGAAGTAGGACTAGTCTACCTGGTTACACATATAGAAGTAGGACTAGTCTACCTGGTTACACATATAGAAGTAGGACTAGTCTACCTGGTTACCCATATAGAAGTAGGACTAGTCTACCTGGTTACACATATAGAAGTAGGACTAGTCTACCTGGTTACCCATATAGAAGTAGGACTAGTCTACCTGGTTACACATATAGAAGTAGGACTAGTCTACCTGGTTACCCATATAGAAGTAGGACTAGTCTACCTGGCCTGTGTGCAAATATAGGCCTATAAATGTGCCCATTTGGGGATGTCTGATAGTATTTCTGATTGTCTTAATGCACCACCACTAATGAGTTGTGGAGCATCTCAAAGCAAATGTTTCTTCACCTCAAACAGCAAGTGCACCTCAGTGACGCTCAAGGTCCTAAACGATATCTTAACCGCCATCGATAAGAAACAATACTGTGCAGCCGTATTCATTGACCTGGCCAAGGCTTTCGACTCTGTCAGTTACCACATTCTTATTGGCAGACTGAACAGCATTGGTTTCTCAAATGATTGCCTCGCCTGGTTCAACAACTACTTCTCTGATAGAGTTCAGTGTGTCAAATCGGAGGGCCTGTGGTCCGGACCTCTGGCAGTTTCTATGGGGGTGCCACAGGTTTCAATTCTTGGGCCGACTCTCTTCTCTGTATACATCAATGATGTTGCTCTTGCTGCTGGTGAGTCTCTGATCCACCTCTACGCAGACGACACCATTCTGTATATTTCTGGCCCTTCTTTGGACACTTTGTTAACAACCCTCCAGACAAGCTTCAATGCCATACAACTCTCCTTCCGTGGCCACCAACTGCTCTTAAATACAAGTAAAACTAAATGCATGGTCTTCAAACGATCGCTGCCTGCACCTGCCCGCCCGTCCAGCATCACTACTCTGGACGGTTCTGACTTAGAATATGTGGACAACTACAAATACCTAGGTGTCTGGTTAGACTGTAAACTCTCCTTCCAGACTCACTATAAGCATCTCCAATCCAAAGTTAAATCTAGAATTGGCTTCCTATTTCGCAACATAGCATCCTTCACTCATGCTGCCAAACATACCCTCATAAAACTGCCCATCCTACCGATCCTCGACTTCGGCGATGTCATTTACAAAATAGCCTCCAATACCCTACTCAATAAATTGGATGCAGTCTGTCACAGTGCCATCCGATTTGTCACCAAAGCCCCATATACTACCCACCACTGCGACCTGTACGCTCTCGTTGGCTGGCCCTCGCTTCATACTCGTCGCCAAACCCACTGGCTCCAGGTCATCTACAAGACCCTGCTAGGTAAAGTCCCCCCTTATCTCAGCTCACTGGTCACCATAGCAGCACCCACCTGTAGCACGCGCTCCAGCAGGTATATCTCTGGTCACCCCCAAAGCCAATTCCCCCTTCGGCCGCCTCTCCTTTCAGTTCTCTGCTGCCAGTGACTGGAACGAACTACAAAAATATCTAAAACTGGAAACACTTATCTCCCTCACTAGCTTTAAGCACCAGCTGTTAGAGCAGCTCACAGATCACTGCACCTGTACATAGCCCATCTATAATTTAGCCCAACTACCTCTTCCCCTACTCTATTTATATATTTAGCTCCTTTGCACCCCATTATTTCTACTTTGCACTTTCTTCCACTGCATATCTACCATTCCAGTGTTTTACTTGCTATATTGTATTTATTTTGCCACCATGGCCTTTTTTTGCCTTTACCTCCCTTATTTCACTTCATTTGCTCACATTGTATATAGACTTATTTTTCTACTGTATTATTGACTGTATGTTTGTTTTACTCCATGTGTAACTCTGTGTTGTTGTATGTTGTCGAACTGCTTTGCTTTATCTTGGCCAGGTCGCAATTGTAAATGAGAACTTGTTCTCAACTTGCCTACCTGGTTAAATAAAGGTGATTTAAAAAAAAATAATAATAAAAGAGCAATGTCCCTGTTTTATTAGATAGTACTCACTGTATTTACTGGTGTTAATCAGATCAATGTCCCTGTTTTATTAGATAGTACTCACTGTATTTACTGGTGTTAACCAGATCAATGTCCCTGTTTTATTAGATAGTACTCACTGTATTTACTGGTGTTAATCAGATCAATGTCCCTGTTTTATTAGATAGTACTCACTGTATTTACTGGTGTTAATCAGATCAATGTCCCTGTTTTATTAGATAGTACTCACTGTATTTACTGGTGTTAATCAGATCAATGCCCCTGTTTTATTAGATAGTACTCACTGTATTTACTGGTGTTAATCAGATCAATGTCCCTGTTTTATTAGATAGTACTCACTGTATTTACTGGTGTTAATCAGATCAATGTCCCTGTTTTATAAGATAGTACTCACTGTATTTACTGGTGTTAATCAGATCAATGTCCCTGTTTTATTAGATAGTACTCACTGTATTTACTGGTGTTAATCAGATCAATGTCCCTGTTTTATAAGATAGTACTCACTGTATTTACTGGTGTTAATCAGATCAATGTCCCTGTTTTATAAGATAGTACTCACTGTATTTACTGGTGTTAATCAGATCAATGTCCCTGTTTTATTAGATAGTACTCACTGTATTTACTGGTGTTAATCAGATCAATGTCCCTGTTTTATTAGATAGTACTCACTGTATTTACTGGTGTTAATCAGATCAATGTCCCTGTTTTATTAGATAGTACTCACTGTATTTACTGGTGTTAATCAGATCAATGTCCCTGTTTTATTAGATAGTACTCACTGTATTTACTGGTGTTAATCAGATCAATGTCCCTGTTTTATTAGATAGTACTCACTGTATTTACTGGTGTTAATCAGATCAATGTCCCTGTTTTATAAGATAGTACTCACTGTATTCACGGGTGTTAATCAGATCAATGTCCCTGTTTTATAAGATAGTACTCACTGTATTTACTGGTGTTAAACAGATCAATGTCCCTGTTTTATAAGATAGTACTCACTGTATTTACTGGTGTTAAACAGATCAATGTCCCTGTTTTATAAGATAGTACTCACTGTATTCACGGGTGTTAATCAGATCAATGTCCCTGTTTTATAAGATAGTACTCACTGTATTTACTGGTGTTAATCAGATCAATGTCCCTGTTTTATAAGATAGTACTCACTGTATTTACTGGTGTTAATCAGATCAATGTCCCTGTTTCATAAGATAGTACTCACTGTATTTACTGGTGTTAATCAGATCAATGTCCCTGTTTTATAAGATAGTACTCACTGTATTCACGGGTGTTAATCAGATCAATGTCCCTGTTTTATTAGATAGTACTCACTGTATTTACTGGTGTTAATCAGATCAATGTCCCTGTTTTATTAGATAGTACTCACTGTATTTACTGGTGTTAATCAGATCAATGCCCCTGTTTTATTAGATAGTACTCACTGTATTTACTGGTGTTAATCAGATCAATGTCCCTGTTTTATTAGATAGTACTCACTGTATTTACTGGTGTTAATCAGCTCTCCAGTCTTCTCTTCTTCGTCCTCCTCTAATGTGACAGTAATCTCCCCCTCTTCATCCTTCATTCCAAAAACGTCTTCATCTTCTTTCACTTCATCCTCCACTCCAAAAACTGCATCTTCCTCCTCTTCTTTCACAGTAACATCCTCCTCCTTTCACTCTGAACGCGTCTTTCTCTTCTTTCACTGAAACGTCTTTCTCTTCTTCTTTCACGGTAACAGCCTCACCCTCTACTTGTTTTTGTATTGAAACAGCCTCCTCTTCCTCCTCCTCTTTCACGAGAGTTTCTTTCTCCGTCCAACAGACCTCCGCTTCTTTTGCAGGAGGAGAGTAGCTTAGTGAACTCATGGTCGGAGATAATAGCTAGTTAGCATTAGCGACTAGACTAGTGCTAACTTAACCAGCCAGCTAGCTGACTTACAACGTAAATATTACATAAAATGGAGTACTATGTTTAAATCACAGTGGCAATTAAACCACGAAATTGTCTTAAGAACTTGAATGTTCAGACTTTGTCGGCTAGCGAGCTACCGAGGTGGCTGCAGTTGCTGAAGAAGCGTTCCGTCCACTAGAATATACGTCACACTAGAAACATCGCCTGAAAGACACATGTCGCCATCTGCTGTCTGGAGGGAGGAAACGCAGTTGAGGAGGGAAAACTATTTTTATTCTTCATTGAATTATAATATTATAAAGCAGTTTAGGGAAACGTTTTTTTCCTCTCCATTAAATATGAATATTATATCAACACGTACAAAGAGCAACAAGTGTTGTTTGATTAGTTCAGATTTTTTTATGAGAATTTAAAACAAACTCTACATCTACTCCACATCTGTATTTCTGATTCAGTCAAATAACTACATATCAAAATAAGCACCTAGTTATTGATACCCTTGATAAAGATGAGAAAAAATTACTGTATAAAATAAATAAATAAACTTTACCCACTACCAGGATATTTTAGCCCAAAACCTGGTTACCTCTCTGCTAGGAGGCTGAGACTTGGCCATAAGTGGATCTTCCAGCAAGACACATCAACATCAAAGAAGAAATGGTTAATTGAGCACAAAATCAACATTTTTAATGGCCATCTCAGTCTTCGGACTTGAACTCCATTGAAAACCTGTGGTTTGAATTGAACAGCGCAGTCCACAAGCGCAGACTAAATAAATCAAGGACATGGAGAGATTCTGTATGGAGGAATGGTCTAAGATCCCACCCAATGTGTTCTCTAATCTCATAAAACATTTCAGTGTCATTATCCTCCCAAGGGGAGAGTGCTGGAGTATTGAAAACATGGGTAGCAATAATTCAGACCCCTGCCTTTTGAGAATTACATGTTAAACTAAATCTCTTTCTCTGAGCAATTGTATTAGTATAAAATAATATAATTTCCCTTTTTTTTGGTGTAACAATACATCATGTAGATGTATATAATGAACAGACTAGGTCTATACTGCTCCTACATGGTGTAACAATACATCATGTAGATGTATATAATGAACAGACTAGGTCTATACTGCTCCTACATGGTGTAACAATACATCATGTAGATGTACAGTGGGGGGAAAAAGTATTTGATCCCCTGCTGATTTTGTACATTTGCCCACTTACAAAGAAATAATCAGTCTATAATTTTAATAGTAGGTTTATTTGAGCAGTGAGAGACAGAATAACAACAAAAAAATCCAGAAAAATGCATGTCAAAAATGTTATAAAATTTTTTGCATTTTAGTGAGGGAAATAAGTATTTGACCCCCTCTCAATCAGAAAGATTTCTGGCTCCCAGGTGTCTTTTATACAGGTAACGAGCTGAGATTAGGAGCACACTCTTAAAGGGAGTGCTCCTAACTGTAGAGGGATAATTCCAGTACAGTACATGTGTAAAGGGATAATTCCAGTGCACCGGTTATTGACTGCAGACTTAAAATGCTGAAAACAGGTCCCTAGTGGAATGACAACAACATGGCTGCTTGTTAAAGAAGAGATGGAGAGAGAGACAGAGATAACCATATACATTGCACATGGACCGTAAGAAATCCTGAATGTATTGAAATGCCTGGGCTCGCAGGGGATGTGTTAATTCAAAACCCATCATTTATACCTGTTAATTCATAACCCATCATTTATACCTGTTAATTCATAACTCATTCTCCTTCAGAGAGCCTATGGGAACCTTAGAAATTGTCACGTTACAGCAGAGATGCTGTATTTTCAATAGAGATGCCACAGAAGCAGAAGAATGGGCCAGACAGGGCACTTCCTATATGGAATCTTCTCAGGTTTTGGCCTGCCATATGAGTTCTGTTATACTCACAGACACCATTCAAACAATTTTACAAACTTTGGAGTGTTTTATATCCGAATATACTGGAAAAGAGTAGTAACCAGTTTAAATCGGGTACGTTTTTTATCCGGCCGTGAAAATACTGCCTCCTAGCCCAGACAGGTTAAAGAAGAGGAGGGGCATTTGTAAGGAGTATGACATATGTTATGACCAAATGTTAGGTATAAAAGGCTGTGTACATTGTATGATATTAAGAGCTCTCTCAATAAAGAACTAACCTTTTGCTGACTTCGGGGACTTTGTCGAATTCTTCTATTAACCGGGGCCTTACAACCCCCGGGGAATTGGTCAAAGCATATAGTGAGTTTTGAGTTAATAACATTGGGATGAAAATTCTCGTGACAACTTGGTCCTTCGAGCCGGATCTCAATACCTGCCTCTGTCGTCCCAAGGAACTGCTGGAAACCGTGCACGGGTGGATCCAGGATCCGTAAGACAAAGACCTGACCTCTGAATTGAGGGTTTATTTCAGGCCAGTGGTGAACTGGTACACGACAGAGGTGGTGTGTCACGTCCTGGCCAGTATAAGGTTAATTGTTTTTGTAGTTTGGTCAGGACGTGGCAGAGGGTATTTGTTTTATGTGGTTCGGGGTGGTGTGTTTGTGTAAAGGGTGTTTGATTTAGTATTTCCGGGTTTTTGGTTGATGGTCTATGTGTTTGTATTCTATGGTTAGTCTGGTGTGTGTGTTTCTATGTTTGGTTAATTGGGGTTGGGACTCTCAGTTGAAGGCAGGTGTTGTCTATCTGCCTTTGATTGAGAGTCCCATATATTAGGGTGTGTTTGTGTGTGTGATTGGTGGGTGATTGTTCTGTGTATAGCCTTGTGCCGTACCAGACTGTCAGTTTGTCGATTCTTTGTTATTTTGTACGTTCATTTTTGAAGATAATTAAAAATCAAGATGAGCATTCACGTACCTGCTGCGTTTTGGTCCTCCATCACCGACGACAAGCGTGACAAAATCACATGACTTCTAGTTAGAGAAAAGGATTCCTGTTAACACGGCCTGCTACAAGCAGGAAACAAGTTATGGACAAACCAGAAATGTCACATGTCTGTTTGACAGTAACCCTGGATGATGAATGTGTGAACTATCTTGTCATCTTTTTGGGTAACCACAATGGAACATTCTAGTCTTTAAGGACATGAACTGGCAGAACAGGTTTCAGCAAAGTATGAAGTCATTGTTTTCAGGAAGGTGCAACCATGGAGATAGGAGGGACAGGAGGCAGACTAAGGTACAAGGGAAGCCAACTACTGCCCTAGAAAAGACAAGGAGCAGTCTACACAAACAGCCACCTGAACTACTGTCCTAGAAAAGACAAGGAGCAGTCTACACAAACAGCCACCTGAACTACTGCCCTAGAAAAGACAAGGAGCAGTCTACACAAACAGCCACCTGAACTACTGCCCTAGAAAAGACAAGGAGCAGTCTACACAAACAGCCACCTGAACTACTGCCCTAGAAAAGACAAGGAGCAGTCTACACACACAGTGAATCTGAGAAAAATGGTTTCAAGTTTGTTTTTTAGTCCATGCATATCAACCATGACCACTGATCTGACCTATGACCCCTAAAACACAAAAGAAAAGTGTAATATCTAGAAATCTGAATGTGTTTATCCAGCTTTCTTGTTGTTTTTCTGTTTGATGGAACTAGTTGAGAGTTCTGTGTTATTTCTTATTTTATGTACCTTTATTTAACCAGGTAGGCCAGTTGAGAACAAGTTCTCATTTATAACTGCGACCTGGCCAAGATAAAGCAAAGCAGTGTGACAGAAACAACACAGAGTTACACATGTGATAAATGTCACGTCCTGACCAGTAAAAGGGGTTATTTGTTATTGTAGTTTGGTCAGGGCGTGGCAGGGGGGGTGTTTGTTTTGTGTGTTTCGGGGTTTTGATGTATGTTCTATATTTTCTATTTCTATGTTTATTCTAGGTTTCTCTTTCTATGTTGTATTTTTTCAATGACCTCAATTAGAGGCAGCTGGTGGTTGTTGTCTCTAATTGGAGGCCATATTTAGTGTGTTTTTGTTTTCACTTGTGTTTGTGGGTGGTTGTTTCCGGTTTAGTCTGTGCACCTTACTGGACTGTTATCGTCGTTATTTTGTTTGAGTGTGTTTACCTTCAATAAATACGAAGATGAGCAATATACCCACTGCATATTGGTCCGATGATTTTTTCCTCTTCAGACGAAGAAGTTTATGACAATAAACAAACGTACAGTCAATAACACAATAGAAAAGTCTATATACAGTGTGTGCAAATGTAGTAAGATTAGGGAGGTAAGGCAATAAATAGGCCAGAGTGGAGAAATAATTACAATTTAGCAATTAAATACAGGAGTGATAGATGTTCAAAAGATGAATGTGCAAGTAGAGATACTGGGGTGCAAAGGATAACAAAAAAAACAAAATGGGGATGAGGCAGTTGGTTGGGCAATTTACAGATGGGCTATGTACAGGTGCAATGATCGGTAAGCTGCTCTGACAGCTGATGCTTAAAGTTAGTGAGGGAGATGTGAGTCTCCAGCTTCAGTGATTTTTGCAGTTCGTTCCAGTCATTGGCAGCAGGGAACTGGAAGGAAAGGCGGCCAAAGGAGGAATTGGCTTTGGAGGTGACCAGTGAAATATACCTGCTGGAGCGCATGCTACGGGTGGGTGCTGCTATTGTGACCAGTGAGCTGAGATAAGGCGTGGCTTTACCTAGCAAAGGCTTATAGATGACCTGGAGCCAGTGGGTTTGGCGACGAATATGAAGCGAGGGCCAGCCAACGAGAGCATACAGGTCGCAGTGATGGGTAGTATATCGGGCTTTGGTGACAAAACGGATGGCACTGTGATAGACTACATCCAATTTTCTGAGTAGAGTGTTGGAGGATATTTTGTAAATGACATCACCGAAGTCAAGGATCGGTAGGATAGTCAGTTTTACAAGGGTATGTTTGGCAGCATGAGTGAAGGATGCTTTGTTGCAGAGTTGTATGGCATTGAAGGTCGTTTGGAGGTTTGTTAACACAGTGTCCAAAGAAGGGCCAGATGTATACAGAATGGTGTCGTCTGCGTAGAGGTGGATCAGAGACTCACCAGCAGCAAGAGCGACATCATTGATGTATATAGAGAAAAGAGTTGGCCCGAGAATTGAACCCTGTGGCACCCCCATAGAGACTGCCAGAGGTCCGGACAACAGGCCCTCCGATTTGACACACTGAACTCTATCTGAGAAGTAGTTGGTGAACCAGGCGAGGCAATCATTTGAGAAACCAAGGCTGTTGAGTCTGCTGATAAGAATACGGTGATTGACAGAGTCGAAAGCCTTGGCCAGTTCGATGAAGACGGCTGCACAGTATTTTCTTTTATCAATGGCGGTTATGATATCGTTAAGGACCTTGAGCGTGGCTGAGGTGCACCCATGATCAGCTCTGAAACCAGATTGCATAGCGGAGAAGGTACAGTGGGATTCGAGATGGTCGGTGATCTGTTTATTAACTTGGCTTTCGAAGACTTTAGAAAGGCAGGGTAGGATAGATATAGGTCTTTAATAGTTTGGGTCTAGAGTGTCACCCACTTTGAAGAGGGGGATGACCGCGGCAGCTTTCCAGTCTTTAGCGATCTCAGACGATACGAAAGAGAGGTTGAACAGGCTAGTTATGTAGTTGTGTTTTCATGTTTTGAATGTTGTATTGCAGTAGGCCTAACCCTCACCAATTATTCTGGTGATGGAGAGAGACACCAGACAAGACACAGAGACATAAACAGAAGAATAGGATATGTGTGTGTGTGAGAGAGAGAGAGAGAGAGAGAGAGAGAGAGAGAGAGAGAGAGAGAGAGAGAGAGAGAGAGACTTTAATCAGTTTGGCTCATTGGACAGGTCAGAGTCTATGTTTGAAGTTGTTGAGTCATTTTTGGCAATACACTGGTGTTGTATTCATGGTTTTAGCTGTTGAAATTCCGTCCCGGACCCACCTACTGGCTATGAGCTAAGCCACCAATGTCTTCACATCCTAGGGGAGAGAGGAGCTGCTACCCCTGGGGAGAGAGGAGCTGCCTCCCCTGGGGAGAGAGGAGCTGCTACCCATGGGGAGATAGGAGCTGCTACCCCTGGGGAGAGAGGAGCTGCAACCCCTGGGGAGAGTGGAGCTGCTACCCCTGGGGAGAGAGAGGAGCTGCTACCCCTGGGGAGAGAGGAGCTGCAACCAGGAGAGACTGTGACCCTGCTCGGGAAGAGCTTAACGATTGGTGATTGTTGGGGCACGATTGGCAGGAGCTTCAGTGATGAAGACTGCTGAACTTGCTGATGTTTCACAATATGCCACGGCCGTCTCAGTCACCAGGTCTCAACACAACTGAACACCACCATCCCTCCAATAGACTTCCAGACAGTTGTAGAATGTTTGCCAAGGCTCATTGTAAGAGCTGTAAAGAGAGAGGGACTCGGAGAGAGAACAGGTAGAACCTGATATGTAAATGAGCAGAGCAAACGAAAGCAACTTTCGACGACCGAATGATCATTCAGACTCTGTTTCTATTGAGAGATAAAAGGTAAGACGACGATTGTCATGTGAATTAATATAGTTGATGATATTGTCATGTGTATTAATATAGTTGATGATATTGTTGTGTGTATTCATATAGTTGATGATATTGTTATGTGTATTAATATAGTTGATGGTATTGTTATGTGTATTAATATAGTTGATGATATTGTTATGTGTATTAATATAGTTGATGATATTGTTATGTGTATTAATATAGTTGATGATATTGTTATGTGTATTAATATAGTTGATGGTATTGTTATGTGTATTAATATAGTTGATGATATTGTTATGTGTGTTAATATAGTTGATGGTATTGTTGTGTGTATTCATATAGTTGATGATATTGTTATGTGTATTAATATAGTTGATGATATTGTTGTGTGTATTCATATAGTTGATGATATTGTTATGTGTATTAATATAGTTGATGATATTGTTATGTGTATTCATATAGTTGATATTGTTATGTGTATTAATATAGTTGATGATATTGTTGTGTGTATTCATATAGTTGATGATATTTTTGGGGGACAGTGTTATAATAGTCCTACTCTCCTTAAAATGTTTTTGATATAAATTAGATGCGTGGGGTGAATTCGTTCTGTGCCCATCTGTGTGCCCCAGGGTGATCGCTCCTACACTATCTACAATCTAAAAGGGTTCTTTGGCTGTCCCCATAGGAGAACCCTTTGTAGAACCCTTTTTGGTACTAGGTAGAATACTTTTGGGTTCCGTGAAGAACCCTTTCCACAGAGGGTTCTACATGGAAGCCAGAAGGGTTCTACCTGGAACCCAAAAGCGTTCTCCTATGGGGACGGCCGGAGGACCCGTTTGGAACCCTTTATTCTAAGAGTGTACTGTATCATAGGTCTATAGACTTGTCTTCTCAAAACAGGCTTAAAACACAACAAGCAACAAACAAACATTTTCTCTTTATAATCTACAGTTAACTCTTTTCACTCAGGAAGGTATGTTGTGTGAAAGAGAGACTAATAAATATTGTTCGAGAGACTAACAACAACTTACACTTCCTCAAAACAGTTTGTGTGTATTCATTAGTGCCCACCGTAGCAAAACGTTTCGGCAACAGAAACCGTTTAGGTCACATTGTACAGCGTTTAGAGTAAACGGTTTATGTTTTATTTAACATCTTAAAACTGTTGGCTGTGGAGTAAACTAATGAATACAACCCAGGTTGTTGCCTACGACTCGGCATGTTGATACCTGCCTCTTGCTGAAACCTGAACGTAGCCTGAGGGGTATACTATGATACAGGCTTGATATACTGGTTTTCTAAAGCTAGACAGCTTCAGTTAGCTTCACATTCCAGCTCAGGCCTCACCCATCAGAATATACAGAACAGAACAGAAAAAAATCGCAATGAAGTTTCAAGGTGAGAATCCTGCCTGGGATTATTGTAAAGTGTGGAGATAAATTAAATGTAATGTTAGTATAGTGAATGACAGTAAAACACTCCTAACAGTCTACTACTACTGAGACAGGTTGGTGTAATGTTAGTATAGTGAATGACAGTAAAACACTCCTATCAGTCTAGTACTACTGAGACAGGTTGGTGTAATGTTAGTATAGTGAATGACAGTAAAACACTCCTAACAGTCTACTACTACTGAGACAGGTTGGTGTAATGTTAGTATAGTGAATGACAGTAAAACACTCCTAATAACAGTCTACTACTACTGAGACAGATTGGTGTAATGTTAGTATAGTGAATGACAGTAAAACACTCCTAACAGTCTACTACTACTGAGACAGGTTGGTGTCAGTTTAATCATACAAAATGGAGCTGACTGGACGTGGTCAAGTCAAATATATCAATATTCAGATATTATACTTCTACATTTAACATTTCATATGATAATGTAATTGTATCATAGTTCCTCTATAGTGTAGTGATCCTCTACATTTCATATGATAATGTAATTGTATCATAGTTCCACTATAGTGCAGTGATCCTCTACATTTCATATGATAATGTAATTGTATCATAGTTCCTCTATAGTGCAGTGATCCTCTACATTTCATATGATAATGTAATTGTATCATAGTTCCACTATAGTGCAGTGATCCTCTACATTTCATATGATAATGTAATTGTATCATAGTTCCTCTATAGTGTAGTGATCCTCTACATTTCATATGATAATGTAATTGTATCATAGTTCCACTATAGTGTAGTGATCCTCGCTATATGAGCCACTTCACAATTCCAACCAAGTGACCCAATTGGTGCCAATGGCGCGATGCAGAGGTTGTTGGCCTTTTACATGTGCGACCTGGGTTCACTTCCCTGCCCAGCTGTTTGCTACATTGGTGTCAGAAGTGGTATGGTGTCTGTGAGGTCATCAGAATGGACCGGATGTGTGAGGGGTCTGAGTAGTCGAAGCACGGGACTAATTAACATATTGATACTGGGTTAACACTATTTATACTGATACTGGGTTAACACTATTGATACTGATACACTATTGATATTGATACTGGGTTAACACTATTGATACTGATACTGGGTTAAACCTATTGATACTGATACTGGGTTAACACTATTAATACTGATACTGGGTTAACCCTATTGATATTGATACTGGGTTAACACTATTGATACTGATACTGGGTTAACCCTATTGATACTGATACTGGGTTAACCCTATTGATATTGATACTGGGTTAACCCTATTAATACTGATACTGGGTTAACCCTATTGATACTGATACTGGGTTAACACTATTCATACTGATACTGGGTTAACACTATTAATACTGATACTGGGTTAACCCTATTGATACTGATACTGGGTTAACACTATTGATACTGATACTGGGTTAACCTTATTTATACTGATACTGGGTTAACACTATTTATACTGATACTGGGTTAACCCTATTGATACTGATACTGGGTTAACCCTATTGATACTGATACTGGGTTAACCCTATTGATACTGATACTGGGTTAACCCTATTTGGGGCTGCAGGTAGAGCGTTGGAGGTAGAGAAAGTTAACCCACTGTTCCTAAGCCGTCATTGAAAATAAGAATTTGTTCTAAACTGACTTGCCTAGTAAAATAAATAAATAAATACTGGTTTAACCCTATTTGTGCGATGCATAGGGTGTTTTCCTTGTTCACCAGCGACCTGGGTTCACTGCCCTGCACCACTGTTTGCTACAATATTAATATCATAGACTATCTGTTCAACGAAGAGACACCACAATATGAGTGAAAGGATTTCAGGATAATATCAGTGAGTGTTGATTTAGAGTTGTCTTCTGGGTTCATCCTTGTAGCTGCCTTTATCAACAGGGTGAAATGTAACAAATGACATCAGAGTTGGGAGATAACCAGGTCCCAGTTTAAATCACCATGACGACCATTTCATTATTTCTCCAGAGCAGCAAGGGAATCTAGAGACTCAACCTTTGTAGAATCACAATCACCTTTATTCACCAAGTACATTTGCACGTACATATGTAGGATCTTAATTTGAGCCAGTTTACTACAGCAGGAAAATATTCCTGCAGCAACAGAAAATGTGAATTATTATGTGAATTATAATTAATGGACATTTTTGAAGGGGTTACTAGATTTTTCGTAAGGAAAACACAAGTCTGAAATTTCTAAGTGGAAATTACAAACTTCAGAAGCCTTTTTAAACCTCAAATACACTACAAGTTTTACATTTCCTGCATTGCTGGAAAGTTCTTCTGCAGTGGGGGGTGATCAAATTAAGATCCTACATCTGTACACATAATTGTACATGGGGATATGAATGGGGGTCTATAACATCCAATCACAGAGGTTTACATCAGCTGACAGTTGCAATGTTATTGCTAATAATTCAAACTGCCCTTTTCAGATAAAGACATAAACTCTGTACAGATGTAGGATCTTAATTTGATCACCCTGTTGCAGAAAAACTAAACTTGTAGTGTATTTGAGTGTAATTAAACTTTAGAAAAGGTTTCTGAAGATGATAAATTCCACTTTTCCATTTTAAAACTGTTCATTAATTATAATTAATTATAATCCACACAATAATTCAAATGTCCTGTTTCTGCAGGATTATTTTTCCTGGTGTAGCAAACTGGCTCAAATTAAGATCCAACATCTGCAGCAATATACCCCTCTCTAATGTATATGGCTCTATTGAGATTCACTTTTGACCATTTGACATCTTGTATTTACTGTTGTTTAGGCTGGTTGAATGAGTTGCCTGTGAAAGCTACTTCATCTGCAAGAAAACAGGCGGCTGCACCAGTGACTGTCAGAAGTTTTGTGATTTCCTCATATGAACGTGAAAGTAAGTGTGTAGTCTACGCAGTTACAAAAATGGCTGATGAAACTGTGGCACATATTTCTCGGTAACATTGAATAAATGTGTTGGTATGTAGGAAAGACGGGCAGACTCTCGTACTGTTGGTCTAGACTACCTACAAACTATTATAAGGCTATGATCACTTATCATGCCGACAAACCTGATGTTCTCTGTGAACTGATCTGAACAGGTTTAGGCTGGTCATCTATGATATGTAGGTTATATACAGTACATTCTCTGTCCTGCTACTGGTAGGACTATAACATTATGTTGATCTGAACAGGTTTAGACTGGTCATCTATGATATGTAGGTTATATACAGTACATTCTCTGTCCTGCTACTGGTAGGACTATAACATTATGTTGATCTGAACAGGTTTAGACTGGTCATCTATGATATGTAGGTTATAGCCGAGGTATAGACCTTGATCTGCATATCACTAACAAACTGCTATTATACATTATAACCTAGTCTACTTTACATAATATAACATCTCTCACTTGATGCCAAAAAAAAAACTTCCAGAATGGATCAACAATTTCCTCCTCGGATCAATCATGTCTGTTTTAGCCCTTCTGTCTACATTCACAGATACGTTTAGAAAAGAACAGATTGAAAGACAATAAATAGTCTACTGTTAGTGAATACAAATACGTGTGAGACATGGCCTTGTGTTGCTGTACTGTCTATAACTACCTTAACAAACAGAGACTAATTATTATTATTTTTATTATTATTATTATTATTATTATTATTATTATTGTTGCTGTTCTGTCTATAACTACCTTAACAGTGACATATTATTATTATTGTTGTTGTTCTGTCTATAACTACCTTAACAAACAGTGACTTATTATTATTATTATTATTGTTATTATTTGTATTATTATTATTGTTATTATTGTTGCTGTACTGTCTATAACTACCTTAACAAACAGTGACTTATTATTATTATTATTATTATTATTATTGTTGCTGTTCTGTCTATAACTACTTTAACAAACAGTGACTTATTATTATTATTATTGACAGTTACCATGGAGATGAAATGTCACAACTACATGTTCATGTGATGCTTTAAATCACCTGACTGTTTCCATGTGTCTGTTAGTAAATGTTTCATAAGAGATAATTAATAAATTACAACAATTGACATTAAAGAATGACTGTGTTAACCACAACCAACATCCTGGATCTCTGTTTAGTTGTCACTGTGTTAACCACAACCAACATGTTGGATCTCTGTTTAGGGGTCAGTGCTCTAAAATGAGTCTCTCTGGGGAGAGAGAGGAGGGACCTGCCTCTAAAATGAGACTCTCTGGGGAGAGAGTGGAGGGGGGCCCTGCCTCTAAAATGAGACTCTCTAGGGAACATGACACCAAAGCCAAGAGGTGAGATGACAATTTTTGAAATAATTATTAAGAGTTTATTTCCAAAATCATTTCCAAAATCACATTCGTTTTTTCATCAGAAATGGTTGCTTATGGGTACCTTCAATATTACTGTTCTCAGATTTTCAATGAATAGATTTTTGATGGGTATATCTTTTTTAAATTATTATTACTATTATTTCTGCATGTCCTCTTTTTGAAGATGTGGCCGATTTAAACAACAGAATACTCTTTAAAATTCGATTTTTTATTTTTTTACGACATCTTGTTTTTAAATGGCTGCTGGAAATTAGATCGAAAGCATCGAAATCTTCATTCAAAGGCATCAAATTGAGTGAATGCTGCGCAGGTTCACTGAGTTGCAAACCAAATGGATTACTGCAACTCGCTGTTGGCTGGGCTCCCTGCCTGTGCCATTAAACCCCTACAACTCATCCAGAACGCCGCAGCCCGTCTGGTGTTCAACCTTCCCAAGTTCTCTCACGTCACCCCGCTCCTCCGCACACTCCACTGGCTTCCAGTTGAAGCTCGCATCTGCTACAAGACCATGGTGCTTGCCTACGGAGCTGTGAGGGGAACGGCACCTCCGTACCTTCAGGCTCTGATCAGGCCCTACACCCAAACAAGGGCACTGCGTTCATCCACCTCTGGCCTGCTGGCCCCCCTACCTCTGAGGAAGCACAGTTCCCGCTCAGCCCAGTCAAAACTGTTCGCTGCTCTGGCACCCCAATGGTGGAACAAGCTCCATCACGACGCCAGGACAGCGGAGTCAATCACCACCTTCCGGAGACACCTGAAACCCCACCTCTTTAAGGAATACCTAGGATAGGATAAAGTAATCCTTCTAACCCCCCCCCCCCCCCCCCTTAAAAGATTTGTGGTTGTTCCACTGGATATCATAAGGTGAATGCACCAATTTGTAAGTCGCTCTGGATAAGAGCGTCTGCTAAATGACTTAAATGTAAATGTAAAATGTCTAGCTCATTGATTTGTAGATCTGACACAGTTGCTACCTCAGATTATGAGCCTAGCAGGTGTCGTGAATGAGGTATGTAGTTCCCACAGAAGGCCACAGGGAGGAGCAAGAGAGATATAAACCCATACAGTTTATCTCTTTAAATACCCTGAACCTAACAATCAATCTAATGTATTTATGAAGCCCTTTTTACATCAGCAGATGTCACAACGTGATGTGCAGAAACTCTTAACACTACGTATTACCTGTTTTAGCCTGAACCCTAATTCCAGGGTAGGGTAGCGTAGAACAGTTCTAGAAACTATTTTAGTACTAAATAGCATTTTGATTATTTTGTTAACCAAAATCTATCTAAGCATTTTGCTTTTATTGTTTTGTTATTTTATTACATTTACTATTTGTAAGGCAGAACACTTGATTAACAAGACACACTAGTTTAATTTTCAAAATGTGTTTTGAACTTGGTGACCTGGTGACCTCTATGTGAAAGTCCAGCAATTGGCGTGGGATAGATGGGGAAGGTTTGAGACTGATCTAAGGAATTAATGGGAAAAATACACTTTATTTCTCAGCTACCTCACCATGTCTGTATGTGAATGAATAGCTTTTAATTGCTAAATATTTCCAATAGATGGAAGCATAAGACCACAAAGCATCAGTTATAGGCTACAAGCAGCAATATGATTGACATAAAATAGCATGCAACCACAGACTATATGTCCCATGATTCTCTAAAATGGTCACTCATTACTTTAGTTAGCTATATATCTCGTGTTAGGGCTGTGTTGCTTTTGGGAGAGCAACAAAAATAGTGACCAAAAAGGTATTGAACCCCAGGTAAATTATCACTAGTCAGAACCTCAACCTTAGTATAACATTACATGCATGATAAAAAAATCTTAATATCTGATATTGTGAGTAAACAACCTCGGAATAGAAAAGACAAGAGTGCATCTTCCAGCCCTCCAATAAATTACATCATTCAACCCTCCCGGTTAGTAAATTTACCACAACATGCCCCTTGGCTTTTCAAATAAAAACAGGTAATAATAAACATGAATCATCATTATATTACTAAACAGTAATCTTTTAAATGCTTTTGCAGTCTTCCTCTTGCGTTAGCAGTGTGGAAAGGACAGACAGAAGCCCACACAGGAGTTTTCCTATGAGGGGGAGTGGTGGTGCATCCAGGGAGAAAACTAAACTGATCTTCTGAATTGTCATTGTGGTCTTATGCTGCCATCTATTGGAATTATGTAGCAACTGCAGTACTACTGAATAATGTGTAATTCCTTACTAATGAAGTAATTACTCAGAATTCCAAAATATACAATCTTCTAGTTAATTTTATCACTTACAACCATAACCACTTATACCATAACAAACAATTAAACTGACATAAACCAAAAACACCATACATTTAGTTAATTTAGTTAATTACCAAATTGAGCCGGTCGGTCACATTTGAGAGTGTGTCAGGTTCGTCGTAAGGATGGGATCAAACTGCAGCGGGAATGTGAATCATCTTCTTGAATGTATTAAAGAAATGAACACTGACCAAAAGCACGACGAAAAACAGTCCTGTAAGGTACATAGAAACGGAAAAACTACCCACAAACCCATGGAAAAACACCCCCAACTAAATAGGACCCTCAATTAGAGGCAACGAGGAACAGCTGCCTCCAATTGAAGGTCAACCCAATAAACTACACATAGAAATATAAGAACTAGAACAAACAGAAATATATTAACATAGAACATAACCCCCCAAAAAAACGAAACACACAAAACAAACACACCACTGCCACGTCCTGAGCAACTGCAATAACAAAATGACCCCTTTTCAGGTCAGGACGTGACAGAGTGAGGCAGATATATTTTTGTCTGAAATGAAACCATCAAGTGATAGATTTTAAACAAATACCTGTTTGTGAGATATGTAATATTTGTCTCTGTTGTGTTGAAGCCCAATCAAGCAGGAGAGACCAGCCTCCCCTGTTCCCAGCTGTGTGTCCATGAAGAGTGATGACTCTATGGAACCTCCTATAAACTTTAGAGAGGGAGACTTTTCTACTGAACAAAGGTAAGAAGAAGTCATGGGTCATGGTCAGTGAGCTAAACAACACTGTCTCCAGTCATTTCTCCTCTCCCATTTTCACATTTCTTTTGGTTGTTTTCATAATCCATAGGCTAATCCTTTAGTCCATTTTCATAGTCCTAAAACAGTGTGCGTGTGTGTGTGTGTGTGTGTGTGCGTGCGTGCGTGTGTGTGTACTCCCTGGATGAGGAGATATAATCTCATGTTTTGTCCACAGAAACCAACAGGAGAGATCAGAGTCAGATATTCTCAGTGGTCAGTCTTCCCAGAGTCATCAAACAGACCTGGACTCTATATTCAGTGTATGTGGTCCTGTTATGAACATTTGTTTTTGTTTTCCTCAAGTAAAGTTGATCTGTCAATTATTCATTATTATGTTAATGAGAAAGCATTTCTTCTCTTGCTTAACTTATTTACTTGATTTATTTCAGTTGCTTGAAGAGAAAATGATGACATTTGTGAAGAACGAGCTGAAGATGTTCAAGAGGATTCTTAGTCCAGAACTCCCAGAATGCTTTGAGAGTCAGAAGCAGGATGAGGAAGTGGTGGATGCTGAAGATGAGAAGCAGGAGAGCAGTGCCAGAGAGGGAGCTCTGAAGATCACACTGCACGTCCTGAGGAAAATGAACCAGAAGGAGCTCGCTGACACACTGGAGAAATGTAAGATCTGTCTGCCTCATGTTGAATGCTGTTTTATAACATTTAAAAGCTGTGGCTAAAGTACAGCTAAAGTAGCTGTGTAACTCAATGATATTGTAGCAGCCTTAACACAACACCTAGTGACCTCATCAAGTAGCATAAGGGATGTGTTGTGTTGATTAATTTAGAGAGAGAGACAGAGAGAGAGAGAGACAACATTAATAATACCATCAATAATACCAATAATAATATAATCAGTCACACCAGTATGTAATGCATTATGAAAACATTTACATATTTATACATTCAGTTAAGAGAATAAATGATTATAATTTAAAATGTTATAACAGTCCTACAATACTGTAGGCATTAAAACAGACGTAATATTAATACGTCTGTTATTATTTCTAGATTCAGATGAGCTTGCTGTGATTTGCCAACGTGAACTAAAATCTAATCTAAAGAAGAAGTTTCAATGTGTATTTGAGGGGATCGCTAAACAAGGAAACCCAACACTTCTCAATAAGATCTACACAGAGCTCTACATCACAGAGGGTGGAACAGGAGAGGTCAATAATGAACATGAGCTGAGACAGATTGAGACAACCAGGAAACAAGCAAGACCAGAGTCTGCAATCAAATGTAACGACATCTTCAAACCCTTAACTGGACAAGACAAACTTATCAGAACTGTGCTGACAAAGGGAGTCGCTGGCATTGGAAAAACACTCTCTGTGCAGAAGTTTATTCTGGACTGGGCTGAAGGAAAAGCCAATCAGGATGTCCAATTTGTATTTTCATTCCCTTTCCGGGAGCTGAATTTGATGAAAGAGGACAAACACACTTTCATTGAACTTCTTAATCACTTCTCAATGGAAACCAAACAATCAAGAATCTCCAACTACAACAAGTATAAAGTTCTGTTCATCTTTGATGGTCTGGATGAGTGCCGACTGCCCTTAGACTTCCAGAAGAACAAGATCTGTTGGGACGTCACAGAGTCAACCTCAGTGGATGTTCTGATAACAAATCTCATCAAGGGAAATCTGCTTCCCTCTGCTCTCCTCTGGATAACTACCCGACCAGCAGCAGCCAATAAGATCCCTTCATGGTGTGTTGACCAGGTGACGGAGGTACGAGGGTTCAATGACCCACAGAAGGAGGAGTACTTCAGGAAGAGATTCAGTGATGAGGACCTGGCCAACAGAATCATCTCACACATAAAGACATCAAGGAGCCTCCACATCATGTGCCACATTCCAGTCTTCTGTTGGATTTCTGCAACAGTCCTTGAACACATGTTGAAACATAAGAGAGAAGAGATGCCCAAGACTCTGACTGAGATGTACACACACCTTGTGGAGTTTTATACCAAACAGAAGAATGAAAAGTATCTTGGTAAAGAAGAGACAGGTCCACACTGGAATAAAGAGAGCATTCTGTCACTGGGAAAACTGGCTTTTCAACAGCTTGTGAATGGCAATCTGATTTTCTATGAAGAAGACCTGAAAAAGGCTGGCATTGATGTCAATGAAGCCTCGGTGTACTCAGGATTGTGCACACAGCTCTTTAAAGAGGAATGTGGGCTGTACCAGGACAAGGTGTACTGCTTCGTGCATCTGAGCATTCAGGAGTTTCTGGCTGCTGTGTATGTGTTCCTCTCATTCATCAACAACAATGAGAATCTAATGGCCGAACCGCAATCAACGTCCAGGAACCTTTCTGTGCTGTTAAGAGACAAGCCTGAAGTTTCTTTCTACAAGAGTGCTGTGGATAAAGCCTTACAAAGTGAGACGGGAAACCTGGACCTTTTCCTCCGCTTCCTTCTGGGCCTCTCACTGAAGTCCAATCAGAAGCACTTACGAGATCTACTGACAAAGACAAGAAGCAGCTCAAAGACCCATGAAAAAACAGTCAAGTACATCAAGGAGAAGATCAGGGAGAATCCCTCTCCAGAGAGGTGCATCAATCTGTTCCACTGTCTGAATGAACTGAATGACCATTCTCTAGTGGAGGAGATCCAAAGCTTCCTGAGCTCAGGAAGTCTCTCAAAACCCAACCTGTCACCTGCACAGTGGTCAGCTCTGGTCTTTGTGTTGCTGACTTCAGAAAAGGAGCTGGATGTGTTTGACCTGAAGAAATACTCCAGATCAGAGGAAGGTCTTCTGAGGCTGCTGCCAGTGTTCAAAGCCTCCAGTGCATTTCTGTGAGTACATAAAATGACAAAAACTAATCATCAGGAAGAAATATTCAGGTTAAAGAAAAATATGCATTATAATATGTGTTTAATATTATATTGAAAACATTGAATAAATGCATTGATTTTCACATTAGTATAACAATATGACCATACAACTCTAGGAGACAGAAGAAGAATCTATATGTTGTTTGGGAGAATTAACCAAATGCATCTGCCATTGTCCTTCTACACTAAATTAACAATGTGTTTGAAGTCATGATCTCTTTGTCAGGCTGTGGAGTCACAGAGGAAGGCTGTGCTTCTCTGGTCTCAGAGAACCAGTAACAAGAACAAAACAACAAGACTAGCTCAGGAAACATGAGGCTGTTCGTTGCTAACGATCCAGCAGGGAATGGATGTCAGCTCAGGGCTTATGAAGAGGTGATGATCAGGACCAGGTGTGCAGAAGGTTGATGAGATGCAGGTGTAGGGTAATCACTAGATCTCCCGCCTAACTTCGTCGCCTGGCAACCAGACAGGGTGCGTTCAGAAACCTTAGACACACTCCAAACAGAAAACAGTCAGCTCAGGCAGAAACAGACTCAGGAAGCAGGATTCCTGACACAGGCTTGTGATTCTACTAACAAAGATCAAACCCCCTCTGTTATTGGTAATGGTGAGAGGTTAGCATGTTTTGTTGTAGCCTCTGTTATTGGTAATGGTGAGAGGTTAGCATGTTTTGTTGTAGCCTCTGTTATTGGTAATGGTGAGAGGTTAGCATGTTTTGTTGTAGCCTCTGTTATTGGTAATGGTGAGAGGTTAGCATGTTTTGTTGTAGCCTCTGTTATTGGTAATGGTGAGAGGTTAGCATGTTTTGTTGTGGCCTCTGTAACTTTCTCACTCATTCTGATTCATGATTTATTCATGATTTTTCTTAATCATGGCATCATCAGAATTTAATTTTTAATCGTCAATCACATACAGTTGAAGTCGGAAGTGTACATACACTTAGGTTGGAGTCATTAAAATGTGTTTTTGAACCTCTCCACAAATTTCTTGTTAACAAACTATATAGTTTTGGCAAGTCGGTTAGGACATCTACTTTGTGCATGACACAAGTCATTTTTGAAACAATTGTTTACAGACAGATTATTTCACTTATAATTCACTGTATCACAATTCCAGTGGGTCAGAAGTTTACATACACTAAGTTGACTGTGCCTTTAAACAGCTTGGAAAATTCCAGAAAATTATGTCATGGCTTTAGAAGCATCTGATAGACTAATTGACATAATTTGGATGTATTTCAAGGCCTACCTTCAAACTCAGTGCCTCTTTGCTTGACATCATGGGAAAATGAAAAGGAATCAGCCAAAATCTCAGAAAAAAAATTGTAGACCTCCACAAGTCTGCTTCATCCTTGGGAGCAATTTCCAAACGCCTGAAGGTAACACGTTCAATCAATAGTACGCAAGTCTAAACACCATGGGACCACACAGCCATCATACCATCCCAACTGTGAAGCACGGCGGTGGCAGCATCATGTTGTGGGGGTGCTTTGCTGCAGGAGGGACTGGTGCACTTCACAAAATAGATGGAATCATGAGGCAGGAAAATTGTGGATATATTGAAGCAACATCTCAAGACATCAGTCAGGAAGTTAACGCTTGGTCACAAATGGGTCTTCCAAATGGACAATGACCCCAAGCATACTTCCAAAGTTGTGGCAAAATGGATTAAGGAAAACAAAGTCAAGGTATTGGAGTGGCCATCACAAAAGCCTGACCTCAATCCTATAGAAAATGTGTGGCCAGAATTAAAAAGCGTGTGCGAGCAAGGAGGCCTACAAACCTGACTCAGTTACACCAGCTCTGTCAGGAGGAATGGGACAAAATTCACCCAACTTATTGTGGGAAGCTTGTAGAAGGCTACCCGAAACGTTTAACCCAAGTTAAACCATTTAAAGGCAATGCTACCAAATACTAATTGAGTGTATGTAAACTTCTGACCCACTGGGAATGTGATGAAAGAAATAAAAGCTGAAATAAATCATTCTCTCTACTATTATTCTGACATTTCACATTCTTAAAATAAAGTGGTGATCCTAACTGACCTAAGACAGGGGACTTTTACTAGGATTAAATGTCAGGAATTGTAAAAATTGAGTTTAAATGCATTTGGCTAAGGTATATGTAAACTTCTGACTTCAACTGTATGTATTAAAATATCCTCAAATAAAAGGTGACATTATATACTGTCACCTCATATGAAACATTTGATGTGAAATCCAAAATGTTGGAGTTTAGAGCCACATTTAAAATGTTATCTTCACTGTCAAAATAGATATGTGTGGACTGTATACTCAATACAATCTAAATCTGATACCTCACTGTCTGTCTTTTGACTGATACTGCTTTTAAACTGGTCTGGTCAGTCTACTCAAATATTTGTATTATACATGTTTCTATCTGCAGGCAAAACTTTGATAATTTGTCATTTTTAATGATGATACATTCATTTACGAATAGATATGAAAGGTTTCAGGACACTGATATCTGAATATGTTGAAAAATGATACTGCCACTATTTTCACCACCAAAGCATAGCAGTGTGATTTTAATATGATTTGACTCTTTGCAGGCTGTCAGGCTGTCTAGTCACAGAGGAAGGCTGTGATTCTCTGGTCTCAGCTCTGAGGTCAAACCCCTCACACCTGAGAGAGCTGGACCTGAGTAACAATGACCTGAAGGATTCAGGAGTGAAGCTGCTCTCTGCAGGACTGGAGGATCCACACTGCAGACTGGAGACTCTGAGGTCAGTATTCCTGTAGTTGGTCAACAAGTGATAACTGTTCACCAGATCCACATGTGTTTACCAGACACACATAGTCCACACCATATGTGTTTGGACAAGAAGCTTACAGTTTTAAATGTGGTGCTATGCTCCAGCATTTTTGATTTGAGATAGAATGTTTCATATTAGGTGACTGTACAGCATGGCACCTTTTATTTGAGGGTATTTTCATACATAGCTGTGTTACTGTTAAGAAAGGAAAGCACTTTATGTATTTAGTTCTCCCATTTGAAAAAGTTGAACATATTCGGACAAATTCACTTATATTTTATTAAAGTAGTCATAAGTTTAGTATTTAGTCCCATATTCCATGCCTGCAGTGATTACATCAAGCTTGTGATTCTACTAACTTGTTGAATTCATTTGCAGTTTGTCTTGGTTGTGTATGGATGATGTTTTTCCTAATAGAAACTGAATGGTGAATAATGTCCTGTCATTTTGGAGTCACTTCACTTGTATTGTCAGTAAGAATAGAATATGTTTCTGAACACTAATACATTCATGTGGATGCTACCATGATTATGAATAATCATGAATGAATCATTAATGATGATGAATGAGAAATTTACAGAGGCACAAAGATCAGACCCCCTCTGTTATTGGTGTTATTCTGTAAACTTCTGGCCCTTCTTTGGACACTGTGTTAACTAACCTCCAGACGAGCTTCAATGCCATACAACTCTCCTTCCGTGGCCTCCAACTGCTCTTAAATACAAGTAAAACTATATGCATGCTCTTCAACCGATCGCTGCCTGCACCTGCCCGCCTGTCCAGCATCACTACTCTGGACGGTTCTGACTTAGAATATGTGGACAACTACAAATACCTGGGTGTCTGGTTAGACTGTAAACTCTCCTTCCAGACTCACTATAAGCATCTCCAATCCAAAGTTAAATCTAGAATTGGCTTCCTATTTCGCAACATAGCATCCTTCACTCATGCTGCCAAACATACCCTCGTAAAACTGACCATCCTACCGATCCTCGACTTCGGCGATGTCATTTACAAAATAGCCTCCAATACCCTACTCAATAAATTGGATGCAGTCTATCACAGTGCCATCCGTTTTGTCACCAAAGCCTCATATACAGTGGGGGAAAAAAGCATTTGATCCCCTGCTGATTTTGTACGTTTGCCCACTGACAAAAAAAGGATCAGTCTATAATTTTAATGGTTTATTTGAACAGTGAGAGACAGAATAACAACAAAAACATCCAGAAAAACTCATGTCAGAAATGTTATAAATTGATTTGCATTTTAATGAGGGAAATAAGTATTTGACCCCCTCTCAATCAGAAAGATTTCTGGCTCCCAGGTGTCTATTATACAGGTAACGAGCTGAGATTAGGAGCACACTCTTAAGTAAAGGGAGTGCTCTTAACCGCAGCTTGTTACCTGTAAAAAAAGACACCCGTCCACAGAAGCAATCAATCAATCAGATTCCAAACTCTCCACCATGGCCAAGACCAAAGAGCTCTCCAAGGATGTCAGGGACAAGATTGTAGACCTACACAAGGCTGGAATGGGCTACACGACCATCGCCAAGCAGCTTGGTAAGAAGGTGACAACATATGGTGCGATTATTCGCAAATGGAAGAAACACAAAAGAACTGTCAATATCCCTCGGCCTGGGGCTCCATGCAAGATCTCACCTCATGGAGTTGCAATGATCATGAGAACGGTGAGGAATCAGCCCAGAACTACATGGGAGGATCTTGTCAATGATCTCAAGACAGCTGGGACCACAGTCACCAAGAAAACAATTGGTAACACACTATGCCTTGAAGGACTGAAATCCTACAGCGCCTGCAAGGTCCTCCTGCTCAAGAATACATATACATGCCCGTCTGAAGTTTGCCAATGAACATCTGAATGATTCAGAGGACAACTGGGTGAAAATGTTGTGGTCAGATGAGACCAAAATGGAGCTCTTTGACATCAAGTCAACTCGCCGTGTTTGGAGGAGGAGGATTGCTGCCTATGACCCCAAGAACACCATCTCCACCGTCAAACATGGAGGTGGAAACATTATGCTTTGGGGGTGTTTTTCTGCTAAGGGGACAGGACAACTTCACTGCATCAAAGGGACGAAGGACGGGGCCATGTACCGTCAAATCTTGGGTGAGAACCTCCTTCCCTCAGCCAGGGCATTGAAAATGGGTTGTGGATGGGTATTCCAGCATGACGATGACCCAAAACACATGGCCAAGGCAACAAAGGAGTGGCTCAAGAAGAAGCACATTAAGGTCCTGGAGTGGCCTAGCCAGTCTCCAGACCTTAATCCCATAGAAAATCTGTGGAGGGAGCTGAAGGTTCGAGTTGCCAAACGTCAGTCTCGAAATCTTAATGACTTGGAGGAGATCTGCAAAGAGGAGTGGGACAAAATCCCTCCTGAGATGTGTGCAAACCTGGTGGCCAACTACAAGAAACGTCTGACCTCTGATTGCCAACAAGGGTTTTGCCACCAAGTACTAAGTCATGTTTTGCAGAGGGGTCAAATACTTATTTCCCTCATTAAAATGCAAATCAATTTATAACATTTTTTCACATGCGTTTTTCTTGATTTTTTTGCTGTTATTCTGTCTCTCACTGTTCAAATAAACCTACCATTAAAATTAGAGACTGATCATTTCTTTGTAAGTGGGCAAATGTACAAAATCAGCAGGGGATGAAATACTTTTCCCCCCCACTGTACTACCCACCACTGCGACCTGTACGCTCTCATTGTCTGGCCCTCGCTTCATACTCGTCGCCAAACCCACTGGCTCCAGGTCATCTACAAGACCCTGCTAGGTAAAGTCCCCCCTTATCTCCGCTCACTGGTCATCATAGCAGCACCCACCTGTAGCACGCGCTCCAGCAGGTATATCTCCCTGGTCACCCCCAAAGCCAATTCCTCCTTCGGCCGCCTCTCCTTCCAGTTCTCTGCTGCCAATGACTGGAACGAACTACAAAAATCTCTAAAACTGGAAACACTTATCTCCCTCACTAGCTTTAAGCACCAGCTGTCAGAGCAGCTCACAGATTACTGCACCTGTACATAGCCCATCTATAATTTAGCCCAACTACCTCTTCCCCTACTGTATTTATTTATTTAGCTCCTTTGCACCCCATTATTTATATTTCTACTTTGCACTTTCTTCCACTGCATATCTACCATTCCAGTGTTTTACTTGCTATATTGTATTTACTTTGCCACCATGGCCTTTTTTTGCCTTTACCTCCCTTATTTCACTTCAGTTGCTCACATTGTATATAGACTTATTTTTCTACTGTATTATTGACTGTATGTTTGTGTAATACCCTTGTTTGAACCAAGTATTGAGTTTATTTGTTATAATTAATTGGTATTATATTTAAAAGATGATTGAATTGCTCCTAAACTGTAATGTTGTTAATGCATTATGCTTTTTGAAGAAATATTTATTTAATGTATAAGTGAATAGTTTGTTTTACTTTGAAGTTTAAGTTTTGACCAATAAGGTCGCTTGTTAAGTTGTGGCCAATGGGAGTTGACCTGGTTAACGGGGAGGGAAAAAGACGTTGATGAAAGGATGGACGTTTTACCTCAGGACGGTTGGTGAAGAAAAATTATAAAAGAAGATGACAGAACTACAACAAAACCCATAGCTACTAAGACATGAAGGGAAATACATGTTTTATTTAATAAAAGAGTTGTTATAATTAGTTAAAACTTAGTAAAGACTGAAGCTACCGTCTCGTTGTGGAGGTATTAGCCAGCTAGAGGTTAGCCTAGCATCGTGTGACACCGGGAGAGAATTGCTTGGGAAGCTTAACGAGTTCGTGTTGCCATGGGGATATCGGTTACTAAGGAGTACTGTCTGCATGGGTAGCTGTGTTGCCATGGGGATATCGGTTACTAAGGAGTACTGTCTGCATGGGTCGCTGTGCTGCCTTGGACTTGGTGAGGAAACCTGCATGGAACTGCCATACTTCGCTGAGGGAATATCTACCAAGTCGTGAGTAACCACAATGTGAGGTGCTTCATTTGGACACGGGTTGTGCACGACTCATTGGGGTTTATTATTTTATTTCTTTTGATGTTGTGTCTGAACATGTATTTGTGTTTGAAAATGTTTTAATACACATATGGAACATTATGTATGTTGCCTTGGTGGAGTCATTAATTGTTTTAATTTAATGCATGGGATGGTTTATCCTGATTCAATAACAGAAACCTATAATCATTTCATGTGAAGTTAATACCCTATTGTCATAACCCTAGATAGTTTACAATAGGAATTCTTATTGGAGATGTCCTTCTTACCTAACATCCCATGCTGCTGAGATACTCTACATATGTTAATGTTGTGAGAGTCATATTCAAGCCTGGTGAGAGGGTTACATTTGTTTAACTCCATGTGTCACTCTGTGTTGTTATGTGTCGAACTGCTTTGCTTTATCTTGGCCAGGTCGTAATTGTAAATGAGAACTTGTTCTCAACTTGCCTACCTGGTTAAATAAAGGTGAAATAAATAAATAAATTGGTAATGATGAGAGGTTAGCATGTTTTGTTGTAGCCTCTGTTATTGGTAATGGTGAGAGGTTAGCATGTTTTGTTGTAGCCTCTGTTATTGGTAATGGGGAGAGGTTAGCATGTTTTGTTGTAGCCTCTGTTATTGGTAATGGGGAGAGGTTAGCATGTTTTGTTGTAGCCTCTGTTATTGGTAATGGTGAGAGGTTAGCATGTTTTGTTGTATCCTCTGTTATTGGTAATGGTGAGAGGTTAGCATGTTTTGTTGTAGCCTCTGTTATTGGTAATGGTGAGAGGTTAGCATGTTTTGTTGTATCCTCTGTTATTGGTAATGGTGAGAGGTTAGCATGTTCTGTTGTAGCCTCTGTTATTGGTAATGGTGAGAGGTTAGCATGTTTTGTTGTAACCTCTGTTATTGGTAATGGTGAGAGGTTAGCATGTTTTGTTGTAGCCTCTGTTATTGGTAATGGTGAGAGGTTAGCATGTTTTGTTGTAGCCTCTGTTATTGGTAATGGTGAGAGGTTAGCATGTTTTGTTGAAGCCTCTGTAAGTCTCTCACTCATTATTATTCATGATCTTTCTCAATCATGGCAGATGTTGTCATTGCAGTCAAAGAATATGGGACCAAACACTAAACTTTTGACTAATTTAATACACAATGAGTGAATTGGTCATAAAACATATGACTTCTTTGAATAGGGGGACTAGATACATAAAGTGCTTTCATTTCTAAACGGTGAAACAGATATGTATGAAAATATCCTCAAATAAAAGGTGACATTATATACTGTCACCTAATATGAAACATTTGATCTGAAATCCAAAATGTTGGAGTTTATAGCCACATTTAAAATGTTATCTTCACTGTCAAAATAGATATGGTGTGGACTGTATACTCAATACAATCTAAATCTGATACCTCACTGTCTGTCTTTTGACTGATACTGCTTTTAAACTGGTCTGGTCAGTCTACTCAAATATTTGGACTATACATGTTTCTATCTGCAGTCAAAACTTTGATAATTTGTAATTTATAATATGATACATTAATTTATGAATATATATGGCAGGTTTCATGACTGATATATCTGAATATGTTGAAGAAATATACTGCCACTATTTTCACCACCAGAGAATAGCAGTGTGGTTTTAATATGATTTGACTCTTTGCAGGCTGTCAGGCTGTCTAGTCACAGAGGAAGGCTGTGCTTCTCTGGTCTCAGCTCTGAGGTCAAACCCCTCACACCTGAGAGAGCTGGACCTGAGCTACAATCACCCAGGAGACTCAGGAGTCAGACTGCTCTCTGCTGGACTGGAGGATCCACACTGCAGACTGGAGAAACTCAAGTATGTGGAGGGTTTATGTCAATGTTCATATCAGACATGTTTGACTTTTCAGGCTAGTTAAGACAAACATTCTGACCACCACTTGGACAAAGTTGTGTGTGTGTGTGTGTGTGTGTGTGTGTGTGTGTGTGTGTGTGTGTGTGTGTGTGTGTGTGTGTGTGTGTGTGTGTGCCTCAATGACTGTCTGTTTTTCTACTTACCGCTACAGTGTGGAACATGGTGGAGAGAACAGAATGAAACCTGGGCCTAGAAAATGTGAGTGTTGACTGCTGTGAAGAATATGACTAAGAATAAGTCTTAATTCAAGTTAAGTCAAAGACCACCATCATTACTGACTTGGTCATATTAAATATCATCTGTAGTTCTACAGAAGCAGAAATCAGGGACACCAACGTTTACAAAGAGTTGATGTGTGTGTGTAATTAATGTGAATAAGTGTGTTTTATATTACCATACAGTATAACATGTGATCATTCAACAAGTCTCAAGTCACCTTAACTTCTCCTTTTGATACCTAGAAACATCTACATTAAATGAATTAGTGAAAAGTGAGTTATTAACATTCTAATGTGAATGATGATGATTTCTAATATTGTGTCTGGTTTCATCCATCAGATGTCTGTGATCTCACACTGGACCCAAACACAGTAGACAGACTCCTCTCTCTGTCTGAGGAGAACAGAAAGGTGACATGTAGGAGAGAGGAGCAGCCGTATCCTGATCACCCAGAGAGATTTGAGGTCTGTAGACAGGTTCTGTGTAGAGAGGGTCTGACTGGGCGCTGTTACTGGGAGGTAGAGTGGAGTGGGATAATGGGGGCTGGTATAGGAGTGACATATAAAGGAATCAGCAGGAGAGGAGGGGTTAAGGACTGTTGTCTTGGACACAATGACAAGTCCTGGAGTCTGTTCTGCTCTGACAACAGTTACTCTGCCAGGCATAATAATAACTCCACTACCATAGACGTCCCCTCCTCCAGCTGGTATAATAATAACTCCACTACCATAGACGTCCCCTCCTCCAGCCCCCACAGAGTAGGAGTGTATCTGGACTGGTCAGCCGGCACTCTGTCCTTTTATAGAGCCTCCTCTGACACACTGACCCACCTGATCACATTCACCTCCACATTCACTGAACCCCTCTATCCAGGGTTTAGGGTTCATTATGAATCCTCAGTGTCCCTGAAATAATAACTGGACACACACACACACACACACACACACACACACACACACACACACACACACACACACACACACACACACAGGACACACACAGGACACACACAGGACACACACAGGACAAACACACACACACACAGGACACACACAGGACAAACACACACAGGACACACACACACGCACATACTGGACACACACACTCACACACACACACTGGACACACACACACACTGGACACACACACACACTGGACACACACACACACTGGACACACACACACACACACACACACACTGGACACAGACACACACTGGACACAGACACACACACACACACACACACACACACACACACACACACACACACACACACACACACACACACACACACACACAAACAGACAGGACACACACACACACACACTGGACACAAAATGGACACACACACACTGGACACACACACACTCAACACACACACACACACACTGAACACACACACTGGACACAAACTGGACACACACACATAAACATACACTGAACACACACACACCACACACACACACACACTCTGGACACACACACACGCACACACACACACACACTCTCAACACACACACTGAGCACGTACACTGGACACACACACACTGGACACACACACACTGGACACACACACACTGGACACACACACACACACACACACTACACACACACACACACACACACACACACACACACACACACACACACACACACACACACTCTGGACATACACACACACACACATACACTGGACACACCTAAACTGGACAAACACACATACACACAAACACTGGGCAAACACACTGGACACACACACACACTCACTGGACACACACACACGCTGACACACACACACACTGACACACACACACACACACACTGAACACACACACACACACACTGAACAAACACACACACTGACACACACTCACTGGACACACACTGGACACTCACACATGACAGGCTTGTAATATTTTCTGATCTTTTACCACTTTGCATTTATGATATATTTTACTGTTTGTGTTTGTACCACAGGAGGTTGGTGGGACCTTATTTAGGGAGGACAGGCTTGTAATGGCTGGAGTGGAATAAGTGGAATGGTATCAAACACGTGGTTTCCATGTGTTCCATTTCATTCACTCTGTTCCAGACATTATTATGAGCCGTCCTCCCCTCAGCAGCCTCCTCTGGTATGTACTGTCCTGTATGTGAGAGAGATCCAACAAGGAATTACAATGTATGTATTACTTTTAATACCTGCAAATGGCAAATAAACTACTGGAACTCCTTATGAATGTCTGCAGCCGACAAAAGGTGAAAATATTACCGGAATATTCTGCAAAATGTTGATGAAGACGTCACTCAATCCACCCAAAACAACATGCAGTCTTTCCACAAGACTCCCATGAAGTTATAGTGTGACGTTATGAGTCGACGTTAAAGTAACATTTTCACAACATACTGCACTTGTTTTATCCTGTTTTAGATGTATCCTCTGTTTAAACATTTAAACTCTTACAATAACACTGTTAAAATACCAATGTGATCATTTCTTGTCTTTTATGTTGGAAAAACTAATTGTACAATTATATGTGGACATACGCTCCATAGTTGTACAAGTATACATGGTTATATTGTACTTTTCATAATAAAACATACTTGAAACTAGAAAAAGCATGTTAATAGTGGAAACAATTTTGTTATTGATTTTTACATTGCTTCTCCCTGTCTCATGTTGACGTTTGTCATGAATCTTGACCTGGAGGCAGAACTGTGCGATTTCCTCTAGATATGTCAGCTGCAAAGTCAGAATTGGCTGTGGAAAATAATGTTGTTTTATGGTCTTAATTTAAGGGAAGGATTAGCAGTGTGGTTAGGGTTGAGGTTAGGATTAAAATCGGATTGTATTACTTTGTGCCTGTGCCAGCTAGGGAATACTTTGCTGAACTGCCTCCAGGGCAAGATTCATGACAATAAATGCCAACCTGCCTCCAGGGCAAGATTCATGACAATAAATGCCAACCTGCCTCCAGGGCAAGTCTTCCCTGTGGCTCAGTTGGTAGAGCATGGTGTGTGCAACGCCAGGGTTGTGGGTTCAATTCCCACAGGGGGCCAGTACAAAAAAAAAATTATGAAATGTATGCATTCACTACTGTAAGTCGCTCTGGATAAGAGCGTCTGCTAAATGACTCAAATGTAAAATGTAATTCATGACAATAAATGCCAACCTGCCTCCCAGTCGTCCCCTCCTTATCTTTACAAGGCTGCAGAACATGGAAGCTAGTGATGTGGGGGTTCTCTCATAACCTTCAGTCCCCAGGTGGGTAGATGGCAGGTTGAATAAAGAGAAGCTAGTGATGTGGGGGTTCTCTCATAACCCTCAGTCCCCAGGTGGGTAGATGGCAGGTTGAATAAAGAGAAGCTAGTGATGTGGGGGTTCTCTCATAACCCTCAGTCCCCAGGTGGGTAGATGGCAGGTTGAATAAAGAGAAGCTAGTGATGTGGGGGTTCTCTCATAACCCTCAGTCCCCAGGTGGGTAGATGGCAGGTTGAATGAAGAGAAGCTAGTGATGTGGGGGTTCTCTCATAACCCTCAGTCCCCAGGTGGGTAGATGGCAGGTTGAATAAAGAGAAGCTAGTGATGTGGGGGTTCTCTCATAACCCTCAGTCCCCAGGTGGGTAGATGGCAGGTTGAATAAAGAGAAGCTAGTGATGTGGGGGTTCTCTCATAACCCTCAGTCCCCAGGTGGGTAGATGGCAGGTTGAATAAAGAGAAGCTAGTGATGTGGGGGTTCTCTCATAACCCTCAGTCCCCAGGTGGGTAGATGGCAGGTTGAATAAAAAGAAAACAATAGGCTACATAAAACAATCCATAAATGTATAATTATTATGTAATTTACACAAAACATTAAGGACATCTTTTCTTTCCATGACAAACTGACCAGGCGTAACTCAATATTAGGAAGGTATCCTTAATATTTTGTCCACTCAGTGGCTCTGACCCTTTACGTAACAGTCAATCCTCTTTTCCAGGAAACCTTCTTTAAATTTCCCCAAATGCTTCAACACTGATGCTCTCTCACAGCTGCTCCAGGGCCTCTTAGGTTGAGGAGTCATTCTCTTCTAACCTGATCACAGCTGCTCCAGGACCTCTTGGGTTGAGGAGTCATTCTCTTCTAACCTGATCACAGCTGCTCCAGGGCCTCTTGGGTTGAGGAGTCATTCTCTTCTAACCTGATCACAGCTGCTCCAGGGCCTCTTGGGTTGAGGAGTCATTCTCTTCTAACCTGTCTAGGCTAGGCGGGACGAATTCGTCCCACCTACGTAACAGCCACTTGCAGCCTGTGGCGCGATTTTCAAAATCTTAAAAATCCTATTACTTCAATTTCTCAAACATATGACTATTTTACAGCTATTTAAAGATAAGACTCTCGTTAATCTAACCACACTGTCCGATTTCAAAAAGGCTTTACAACGAAAGCAAAACATTAGATTATGTCAGCAGAGTACCAAGCCAGAAATAATCAGACACCCATTTTTCAAGCCAGCATATAATGTCACCAAAACCCAGAAGACAGCTAAATGCAGCACTCACCTTTGATGATCTTCATCAGATGACAACCCTAGGACATTATGTTATACAATACATGCATGTTTTGTTCAATCAAGTTCATATTTATATCAAAAACCAGCTTTTTACATTAGCATGTGACGTTCAGAACTAGCATACCCCCCGCAAACTTCCGGGGAATTCGCTAACATTTTACTAAATTACTCACGATAAACGTTCACAAAAAGCATAACAATTATTTTAAGAATTATAGATACAGACCTCCTCTATGCACTCGATATGTCCGATTTTAAAATAGCTTTTTGGTGAAAGCACATTTTGCAATATTCTAAGTACATAGCCCTGGCATCACGGGCTCGCTATTTAGACACCCGGCAAGTTTAGCACTCACCATAATCATATTTACTATTATAAAAATGTCATTACCTTTTGTTGTCTTCGTCAGAATGCACACCCAGGACAGCTACTTCAATAACAAATGTTGGTTTGGTCCAAAATAATCCATCGTTATATCCGAATAGCGGCGTTTTGTTCGTGCGTTCCAGACACTATCCGAAATAGTAAAGAAGTGTCACGCGCTTGGCGCAATTCCTGACAATAAAATTCAAAGTATTCCATTGCCGTACGTCGAAGCATGTCAACCGCTGTTTAAAATCAATTTTTACGTCATTTTTCTCGTAGAAAAGCGATAATATTCCGACAGGGAATCTCCTTTTCGGCAAACAGAGGAAAAAATCCCAAAGGCGGGGGCGGTCGGGGTCACGCGCATAAGCTAGTGTCTCTTGATGGGCCACTTGAGAAAGGCGATAATGTGTTTCAGCCTGGGGCTGGAATGACGACATTCTGTTTTTTCCCGGGCTCTGAGAGCCTATGGAAGACGTGGGAAGTGTCACGTTAGAGCAGAGATCCTTAGTAAATGATAGAGATGGCAAAGAAGTTCCAGAAATGGTCAGACAGGCCACTTCCTGTAAAGGAATCTCTCAGGTTTTGACCTGCCATTTGAGTTCTGTTATACTCACAGACACCATTCAAACAGTTTTAGAAAATTTAGGGTGTTTTCTATCCATATGTAATAAGTATATGCATATTCTAGTTACTGAGTAGGAGTGGTAACCAGATTAAATCGGGTATGTTTTTTATCCAGCCGTGTCAATGCTGCCCCCTAGCCCTAACAGGCTAACCTGATCACAGCTGCTCCAGGACCTCTTGGGTTGAGGAGTCATTCTCTTCTAACCTGATCACAGCTGCTCCAGGGCCTCTTGGGTTGAGGAGTCATTCTCTTCTAACCTGATCACAGCTGCTCCAGGGCCTCTTGAGTTGAGGAGTCATTCTCTTCTAACCTGATCACAGCTGCTCCAGGGCCTCTTGGGTTGAGGAGTCATTCTCTTCTAACCTGATCACAGCTGCTCCACGGCCTCTTGGGTTGAGGAGTCATTCTCTTCTAACCTGATCACAAACAAAGACAAGATTCAAACAAATAAACATGATGGTCCAACATAATAGGGGGGGGGGGAGTATAGGGAAGGTAGGGGAGAGGAGGGGGTATAGGGAAAGTAGGGGGGGGGGAGTATAGGGAAGGTAGGGGAGAGGAGGGGGTATAGGGAAGGTAGGGGAGAGGAGGGGGGGTATAGGGTAGGTAGGGGAGAGGAGGGAGTATAGGGTAGGTAGGGGAGAGGAGGGAGTATAGGGAAGGTAGGGGGGAGGAGGGGGGTATAGGGAAGGTAGGGGGGTATAGGGAAGGTAGGGGAGAGGAGGGGGGTATAGGGAAGGTAGGGGAGAGGAGGGGGTATAGGGAAGGTAGGGGAGAGGAGGGGGGTATAGGAAAGGTATGGGAGAGGAGGGTGGACTTCCTCCATGTCAGGTAAGCAGCCTCCAAGTCTACCCTCACCAACTGACCAGACTGAGTGAGTTCTGAACATCCCTCTCTGTCCTCTGATGCTGCGTCCAAGTCTTCTTGGGTCTTTCTGGTGTCTCTGTCTTGAATCTTTAGTGAGTAATTTCCGTTCTTTCCCAGGCTGCCTGAAGAACACAAAAAGATGGCACATACAAAAGAGTTATAAACTATCAAAATAGAGAGTCCCACACTCCATATATAAACTCCCAGTAATTTATTGGGTATTTACCAACGTTTCAGCATCAGTGTGCCTTCTTCAGGGTGATGTCATCAATACTTGAACCAGGTTATGTCTTGAGGTTGGTCTTGAGAACTCGGTCAGGTGCACAGCTCACTCTATTTCCGGTCACAACCCGGTCACAACTTGCAGACTTGTTTACGCTGCTGTGCGTTTTTGTTGCCGATCTTACTTTGATACCTGACGGTTTTTTACTTTTTCATTACCGTATATTTTTACTTTTTCCCTCACTCAACTTTTTTCATTCAACTTTTTCACCCCGGAGGTTTTATCTGGACATGGTTCGTCAGGACTTCAAACAGCCGAAGCTAAGTAACATTAACATGATGCCTTCTAATTGCAGTCGTTGTACTTATAATACACAGGAGAACGATCGCCTTACGGCAAGGATAGCTGTGCTGCAAGCCCAGCTTCAGACGCGATCGTTAGGCAAGGGTAATTTCAGTGTAGGAAAGGATGAAACAGCGTCTGTGCCACCAGTAAGTACAGATAGTAACGTTAGTATAAACCCCCTCGCACGGTCCCCGCAGCCGGACATCTTTCTCATGGCTTCTGGAGGGAAACGCTGTAGGAATGCTCAACCGGTGTCGCTTATTCAGCCGACAGAAACTTTCAACCGGTTCTCCCCATTAAGCGAGTCGGAGTCGGAGGCCGAGACTTCTCTGGTCTCTACTCCTCCCGTTGTGGGGTCTGAGACGCCGACGGCTCCCACCATTAGCTCTGACAAATTGAAAACCCTAGTCATTGGCGACTCCATTACCCGCAGTATTAGACTTAAAACTAATCATCCAGCGATCATACACTGTTTACCAGGGGGCAGGGCTACCGACGTTAAGGCTAATCTAAAGACGGTGCTGGCTAAAGCTAAAACTGGCGAGTGTAGAGAGTATAGAGATATTGTTATCCACGTCGGCACCAACGATGTTAGGATGAAACAGTCAGAGGTCACCAACGGCAACATAGCTTCAGCGTGTAAATCAGCTAGAAAGATGTGTCGGCATCGATTAATTGTCTCTGGCCCCCTCCCAGTTAGGGGGAGTGATGAGCTCTACAGCAGAGTCTCACAACTCAATCGCTGGTTGAAAACTGTTTTCTGCCCCTCCCAAAAGATAGAATTTGTAGATAATTGGCCCTCTTTCTGGGACTCACCCACAAACAGGACCAAGCCTGGCCTGTTGAGGAGTGACGGACTCCATCCTAGCTGGAGGGGTGCTCTCATCTTATCTACGAACATAGACAGGGCTCTAACTCCTCTAGCTCCACAATGAAATAGGGTGCAGGCCAGGCAGCAGGCTGTTAGCCAGCCTGCCAGCTTAGTGGAGTCTGCCACTAGCACAGTCAGCGTAGTCAGCTCAGCTTTCCCCATTGAGACCGTGTCTGTGCCTCGATCTTGGTTGGGCAAAATTAAAAATGGCGGTGTTCGCTTTAGCAATCTCACTAGTATAAAGACCTCCTCCATTCCTGCCATTATTGAAAGAGATTGTGATACCTCACATCTCAAAATTGGGTTACTTAATGTTAGATCCCTCACTTCCAAGGCAGTTATAGTCAATGAACTAATCACTGATAATAATCTTGATGTGATTGGCCTGACTAAAACATGGCTTAAGCCTGATGAATTTACTGTGTTAAATGAGGCCTCACCCCCTGGTTACATTAGTGACCATACCCCCCGTGCATCCGGCAAAGGCGGAGGTGTTGCTAACATTTACGATAGCAAATTTCAATTTACAAAAAAAAAAACAACAATGACGTTTTCGTCTTTTGAGCTTCTAGTCATGAAATCTATGCAGCCTACTCACTCACTTTTTATAGCTACTGTTTATAGGCCTCCTGGGCCATATGCAGTGTTCCTCACTGAGTTCCCTGAATTCCTATCGGATCTTGTAGTCATAGCAGATAATATTCTAATTTTTGGTGACTTTAACATTCACATGGAAAAGTCCACAGACCCACTCCAAAAGGCTTTCGGAGCCATCATCGACTCAGTGGGTTTTGTCCAACATGTCTCTGGACCTACTCACTGCCACAGTCATACTCTGGACCTAGTTTTGTCCCATGGAATAAATGTTGTGGATCTAAATGTTTTTCCTCATAATCCTGGACTATCGGACCACCATTTTATTACGTTTGCAATTGCAACAAATAATCTGCTCAGACCCCAACCAAGGAGCATTAAAAGTCGTGCTATAAATTCTCAGACAACCCAAAGATTCCTTGATGCCCTTCCAGACTGCCTCTGCCTACCCAAGGACGTCAGAGGACAAAAATCAGTTAACCACCTAACCGAGGAACTCAATTTAACCTTGCGCAATACCCTAGATGCAGTTGCACCCCTAAAAACTAAAAACATCTGTCATAAGAAACTAGCTCCCTGGTATACAGAAAATACACGAGCTCTGAAGCAAGCTTCCAGAAAATTGGAACGGAAATGGCGCCACACCAAACTGGAAGTCTTCCGACTAGCTTGGAAAGACAGTACCGTGCAGTATCGAAGAGCCCTTACTGCTGCTCGATCATCCTATTTTTCCAACTTAATTGAGGAAAATAAGAACAATCCGAAATTTCTTTTTGATACTGTCGCAAAGCTAACTAAAAAGCAGCCTTCGCAAATGGAGGATGGCTTTCACTTCAGCAGTAATACATTTATGAACTTCTTTGAGGAAAAGATCATGATCATTAGAAAGCAAATTACAGACTCCTCTTTAAATCTGGGTATTCCTCCAAAGCTCCATTGTCCTGAGTCTGCACAACTCTGCCAGGACCTAGGATCAAGGGAGATACTAAAGTGTTTTAGTACTATATCTCTTGACGCAATGATGAAAATAATCATGGCCTCCAAACCCTCAAGCTGCATACTGGACCCTATTCCAACTAAACTACTGAAAGAGCTGCTTCCTGTGCTTGGCCCTCCTATGTTGAACATAATAAACGGCTCTCTATCCACCGGATGTGTACCAAGCTCACTAAAAGTGGCAGTAATAAAGCCTCTCTTGAAAAAGCCGAATCTTGATCCAGAAAATATAAAAAACTATCGGCCTATATCGAATCTTCCATTCCTCTCAAAATTTTTTGAAAAAGCTGTTGCACAGCAACTCACTGCCTTCCTGAAGACAAACAATGTATACGAAACGCTTCAGTCTGGTTTTAGACCCCATCATAGCACTGAGGCTGCACTTGTGAAGGTGGTAAATGACCTTTTAACCTGTTGGGTCTAGGGGGCAGCATTTGCACGTCTGGATAAAAAAAATGTACCCGATTTAATCTGGTTACTAATCCTACCCAGTAACTAGAATATGCATATACTTATTATATATGGATAGAAAACACTCTAAAGTTTCCAAAACTGTTTGAATGGTGTCTGTGAGTATAACAGAACTCATTTGGCAGGCAAAACCCTGAGACATTTTCTGACAGGAAGTGGATACCTGATGTGTTGTATTGACTTTAAACCTATCCCATTGAAAAACACAGGGGTTTAGGAATATTTTGGCACTTCCTATTGCTTCCACTAGATGTCACCAGCCTTTACAAAGTGTTTTGAGTCTTCTGGAGGGAGATCTGACCGAACAAGAGCCATGGAACGGTGATGTCCCATTAGACACCTGGCGCGCTACTTCATGTTGGGTACCCTCGTTCCAATACGTTATAAAAGACTATGCATTCGTCCACCTTGAATATTATTCATGTTCTGGTTAAAAAAGGCCCTAATGATTTATGCTATACAACGTTTGACATGTTTGAACGAACGGAAATATATTTTTTCCCCTCGTTCATGACGAGAAGTCCGGCTGGCTTACATCATGTGCTAACGAGACGGAGATTTTTGGACATAAATGATTAGCTTTTTTGAACAAAACTACATTCGTTATGGACCTGTGATACCTGGAAGTGACATCTGATGAAGAGAATCAAAGGTAATGGATTATTTACATAGTATTTTCGATTTTAGATCTCCCCAACATGACGTCTAGTCTGTATCGCAACGCGTATTTTTCTGGGCACAGTGCTCAGATTATTGCAAAGTGTGATTTCCCAGTAAGGTTATTTTTAAATCTGGCAAGTTGATTGCGTTCAAAAGATGTAAATCTATAATTCTTTAAATGACAATATAATATTTTACCAATGTTTTCTAATTTTAATTATTTAATTTGTGACGCTGACTTGACTGCCGGTTATTGGAGGGAAACGATTTCCTCAACATCAATGCCATAGTAAAACGCTGTTTTTGTATATAAATATCAACTTGATAGAACTAAAAATGCATGCATTGTCTAACATAATGTCCTAGGAGTGTCATCTGATGGAGATTGTAAAAGGTTAGTGCATCATTTTAGCTGGTTTTATGGTTTTGGTGACCCTGTCTTTGACTTGACAAAACATTACACACAACTCTTGTAAATGTACTGTCCTAACATACTCTAAATTTATGCTTTCGCCGTAAAACCTTTTTGAAATCGTAAAACGTGGTTAGATTAAGGAGATGTTTATCTTTCAAATGGTGTAACATAGTTGTATTTTTGAAAAATTTGAATTTTGACATTTATTTGGATTCAAATTTGCCGCTCTTGAAATGCACCTGCTGTTGATGGAGTGCACCACGGGTGGCACGCTAGCGTCCCACCTAGCCCCAAGAGGTTAATGACGTCAGACCGAGGCTCTGCATCTGTCCTCGTGCTCCTAGATCTTAGTGCCGCTTTTGATACCATCGATCACCACATTCTTTTGGAGAGATTGGAAACCCAAATTGGTCTACATGGACAAGTTCTGGCCTGGTTTAGATCTTATCTGTCGGAAAGATATCAGTTTGTCTCTGTGAATGGTTTGTCCTCTGACAAATCAATTGTAAATTTCGGTGTTCCTCAAGGTTCCGTTTAAGGACCACTATTGTTTTCACTATATATTTTACCTCTTGGGGATGTCATTCGAAAACATAATGTTAAATTTCACTGCTATGCGGACGACACACAGCTGTACATTTCAATGAAACATGATGAAGCCCCAAAATTGCCCTCGCTAGAAGCCTGTGTTTCAGACATAAAGAAGTGGATGGCTGCAAACTTTCTACTTTTAAACTCGGACAAAACAGAGATGCTTGTTCTAGGTCCTAAGAAACAAAGAGATCTTCTGTTGAATCTGACAATTAATCTGGATGGTTGTACAGTCGTCTCAAATAAAACTGTGAAGGACCTCGGCGTTACTCTGGACCCTGATCTCTCTTTTGAAGAACATATCAAGACTGTTTCAAGGACAGCTTTTTTCCATCTACGTAACATTGCAAAAATCAGAAATTTTCTGTCCAAAAATGACGCAGAAAAATTAATCCATGCTTTTGTTACTTCTAGGCTGGACTACTGCAATGCTCTACTTTCCGGCTACCCGGATAAAGCACTAAATAAACTTCAGTTAGTGCTAAATACAGCTGCTAGAATCCTGACTAGAACCAAAAAATTTGATCATATTACCCCAGTGCTAGCCTCCCTACACTGGCTTCCTGTTAAGGCAAGGGCTGATTTCAAGGTTTTACTGCTAACCTACAAAGCATTACATGGGCTTGCTCCTACCTATCTTTCCGATTTGGTCCTGCCGTACATACCTACACGTACGCTAAGGTCACAAGACGCAGGCCTCATAATTGTCCCTAGAATTTCTAAGCAAACGGCTGGAGGTAGGGCTTTCTCCTATAGAGCTCCATTTTTATGGAATGGTCTGCCTACCAATGTGAGAGACGCAGACTCAGTCTCAACCTTTAAGTCTTTACTGAAGACTTATCTCTTCAGTAGGTCCTATGATTAAGTATAGTCTGGCCCAGGAGTGTGAAGGTGAACGGAAAGGCTGGAGCAACGAACCGCCCTTGCTGTCTCTGCCTTGCCGGTCCCCCTCTTTCCACTGGGATTCTCTGCCTCTAACCCTTTTACAGGGGCTGAGTCACTGGCCTACTGGTGTTCTTCCATGCCGTCCATGGGAGGGGTGCGTCACTTGAGTGGGTTGAGTCACTGACGTGGTCTTCCTGTCTGGGTTGGCGCCCCCCCCTTGGGTTGTGCCATGGCGGAGATCGTTGTGGGCTATACTCGGCCTTGTCTTAGGACGGTAAGTTGGTGGTTGGAGACATCCCTCTAGTGGTGTGGGGGCTGTGCTTTGGCAAAGTGGGTGGGGTTATATCCTGCCTGTTTGGCCCTGTCCGGGGGTATCATCGGATGGGGCCACAGTGTCTTCTGATCCCTCCTGTCTCAGCCTACAGTATTTATGCTGCAGTAGTTTATGTGTCGGGGGGCTAGGGTCAGTCTGTTACATCTGGAGTATTTTTCTTGTCTTATCCGGTGTCCTGTGTGTATTTAAATATGCTCTCTCTAATTCTCTCTTTCTCTCTTTCTGTCTTTCTCTCGGAGGACCTGAGCCCTAGGACCATGCCTCAGGACTACCTGGTATGATGACTCCTTGCTGTCCCCAGTCCACCTGGCCTTGCTGCTGCTCCAGTTTCAACTGTTCTGCCTGCGGCTATGGAACCCTGACCTGTTCACCGGACGTGCTTGTTGCACCCTCGACAACTACTATGATTATTATTATTTGACCATGCTGGTCATTTATGAACATTTTAACATTTTAACCTGTTAGGGCTAGGGGGCAGCATTGACACGGCTGGATAAAAAACATACCCGATTTAATCTGGTTACCACTCCTACTCAGTAACTAGAATATGCATATACTTATTACATATGGATAGAAAACACCCTAAATTTTCTAAAACTGTTTGAATGGTGTCTGTGAGTATAACAGAACTCAAATGGCAGGTCAAAACCTGAGAGATTCCTTTACAGGAAGTGGCCTGTCTGACCATTTCTGGAACTTCTTTGCCATCTCTATCATTTACTAAGGATCTCTGCTCTAACGTGACACTTCCCACGTCTCCCATAGGCTCTCATAGCCCGGGAAAAAAGAGAATGTCGTCATTCCAGCCCCAGGCTGAAACACATTATCGCCTTTCTCAAGTGGCCCATCAAGAGACACTAGCTTATGCGCGTGACCCCGACCGCCCCCGCCTTTGGGATTTTTTCCTCTGTTTGCCGAAAAGGAGATTCCCTGTCGGAATATTATCGCTTTTCTACGAGAAAAATGACGTAAAAATTGATTTTAAACAGCGGTTGACATGCTTCGACGTACGGCAATGGAATACTTTGAATTTTATTGTCAGGAATTGCGCCAAGCGCGCGACACTTCTTTACTATTTCGGATAGTGTCTGGAACGCACGAACAAAACGCCGCTATTCGGATATAACGATGGATTATTTTGGACCAAACCAACATTTGTTATTGAAGTAGACGTCCTGGGTGTGCATTCTGACGAAGACAACAAAAGGTAATGACATTTTTATAATAGTAAATATGATTATGGTGAGTGCTAAACTTGCCGGGTGTCTAAATAGCGAGCCCGTGATGCCTGGGCTATGTACTTAGAATATTGCAAAATGTGCTTTCACCAAAAAGCTATTTTAAAATCGGACATATCGAGTGCATAGAGGAGGTCTGTATCTATAATTCTTAAAATAATTGTTATGCTTTTTGTGAACGTTTATCGTGAGTAATTTAGTAAAATGTTAGCGAATTCCCCGTAAGTTTGCGGGGGGTATGCTAGTTCTGAACGTCACATGCTAATGTAAAAAGCTGGTTTTTTATATAAATATGAACTTGATTGAACAAAACATGCATGTATTGTATAACATAATGTCCTAGGGTTGTCATCTGATGAAGATCATCAAAGGTGAGTGCTGCATTTAGCTGTCTTCTGGGTTTTGGTGACATTATATGCTGGCTTGAAAAATGGGTGTCTGATTATTTCTGGCTTGGTACTCTGCTGACATAATCTAATGTTTTGCTTTCGTTGTAAAGCCTTTTTGAAATCGGACAGTGTGGTTAGATTAACGAGAGTCTTATCTTTAAATGGCTGTAAAATAGTCATATGTTTGAGAAATTGAAGTAATATGATTTTGAAGATTTTGAAAATCGCGCCACAGGATGGCAGTGGCTGTTACGTAGGTGGGACGAATTCGTCCCGCCGGTCCCATAGAGGTTAACATTTTGACCATGTTCTGTTATAATATCCACCCTGCACAGCCAGAAGAGGACTGGCCACCCCTCATAGCCTGGTTCCTCTCTAGGTTTCTTCCTAGGTTTTTGGCCTTTCTAGGGATTTTTTCCTAGGGAGTTTTTCCTAGCCACCGTGCTTCTTTCACATGCTTTGCTTGCTGTTTGGGGTTTTAGGCTGGGTTTCTGTACAGCACTTTGAGAATATCAGCTGATGTACGAAGGGCTATATAAAAATAAATTTGAAAAATAAATTTGATGTAGACGAACAGTGCAATTAGTGCAACCAATGACAATAGAGAGGGGTGTGTCATAATGATTAAGTTAATTACAATGAATTAATGAAACTGTTAAAAAAACAATAGTTTATGGCATATTAACCTCTCTGGGCTAGGCGGGACCATTATGATCTAGGATCAGGTCCCCCCTGCTTTCGCTGTAAAGCCTTTTTGAAATCGGACAGTGTGGTTAGATAAAGGAGAGTCTTGTCTTTAAAATGCTGTGAAATAGTCATATGTTTGAAAAATTTAAGTTTTTGTATTTTTGAGGAATTTGCAATTCGCGCCACGCCTATCATTGGATATTGGAGCAGGTGTTCCGCTAGCAGAATGTCTAGATGTAAGAGGTTAAATAAAGGTGAAATAATGAAAAAAAAAATATCCTATATCATAATGAATCAGATTACATGGAGAGGGGGGGACCTGATCCTAGATCATAATGAATCAGATTACATGGAGAGGGGGGGACCTGATCCTAGATCATAATGAATCAGATTACATGGAGAGGGGGGACCTGATCCTAGATCATAATGAATCAGATTACATGGAGAGGGGGGGACCTGATCCTATATCATAATGAATCAGATTACATGGAGAGGGGGACCTGATCCTATATCATAATGAATCAGATTACATTGAGAGCCAGATATATATAATATACCCTACCATTTTTTAAATATTTAACCTGTTTGGGCTAGGGGGCAGTATTGAGAATTTTGGAAAAAATATGTGCCCATTTTTAACTGCCTCCTACACCAACTCAGAAGCTAGAATATGCATATTATTGTTCAGGTTTGGATAGAAAACACCCTGAAGTTTCTAAAACTGTTTGAATGGTGTCTGTGAGTATAACAGAACTCCTATGGCAGGCAAAAACCTGACAAGGTTTCATGCAGGAAGCGGCCTGTCTGACAAGGAGTCGTGCGTCTTGCATCTGTTTATTGAAAAGTAAGGATCTTAGCTGTAACGTGACAATTCCCAGGGCTCCAATAGGCTCTCAGGACGCGGGAAAATCATGAAGGTTGACGAGGCAGCCTCAGGCTGAAACAGATTATCATCTTATTCAAGTGTCCCATTAGGTGACAATGGAGTGAGGCGCGTGCGCGATTAGCCCCCGTGGAGTATTTTAATTCGGCTGTTTAGTTTATTGCAGATTCCCGGTCGGAATATTATCGCTTTTCTATGAGAAAAATGGCATAAAAATGGATTTTAAACAGTGGTTGACATGCTTCGAAGTACGGTAATGGAATATTTAGATTTTTTTGTCACGAATTGCGCCATGCGCCCGACCCTTCTTTACCATTCGGATAGTGTCTGGGACGCACAAACAAAACGCCGCTATTCGGATATAACGATGGATTATTTTGGACCAAACCAACATTTGTTATTGAAGTAGCAGTCCTGGGAGTGCATTCTGACGAAGACAACAAAAGGTAATCAAACTTTTATAATAGTAAATCTGATATTGGTGAGTGCTAAACTTGCCGGGTGTCTAAATAGCTAGCCCGTGATGCCTGGGCTATGTACTTAGAATATTGCAAAATGTGCTTTCACCAAAAAGCTATTTTAAAATCGGACATATCGAGTGCATAGAGGAGTTCTGTATCTATAATTCTTATAACAATTGTTATGCTTTTTGTGAACGTTTATCGTGAGTAATTTAGTAAATTGTTAGCAAATTCCCCGGAAGTTTGCGTGGGGTATGCTAGTTCTGAATGTCACATGCTAATGTAAAAAGCTGTTTTTTGATTTAAAATGCTGTGAAATAGTCATATGTTTGAAAAATTGAAGTTTTTGTATTTTTGAGGAATTTGTAATTCGCGCCACGCCTATCATTGGATATTGGAGCAGGTGTTCCGCTAGCGGAACGTCTAGATGTAAGAGGTTAAATTACTCAGTCTGCCCCCCAGAGGGTGTAAGATTCTGGTTGAATGAAGCAGACGGAGAGCCAGCCTCCAATTGGTCAGAATGTTTATTTACAAGAGCTCTGAATATCTTACAATGTACACAGCCTTTTATACCTGACATTTGGTCATACCATATGTCATACCCCTTAGAAATGCCCCTCCTCTTCTTTAACACTGTCAATGCTTATTTACAAGTCTTCTCCATCTCATACATTGCTTATCATATCCTGCCCCATGGTACATAATCTACTGCAAGCCTAAAGGTTTCTCCCCTCCCTGGTTGGGGAGACCTTCTTCCTGTTATCAGTTTCACAGTGGTCACAAGTTGTCTGCTGTCTGGTTGCTTACATTGCTAAATCATTAAGCTTCAACTTTTCCGACACACACACATTAGTACATTCATCTTATAATCACTCGGTTATACCTTTTCAGGGTGAAATCATTTAGTCAAAACTTTAATCATATTATTTCCATTACAATCCACCCTATTGGCTAAATATTTCACATACACTATAACACATCTATTTTTATTGGATTCAGAAATGTCACACAAAATCAAAATAGATCAAAGAAAACGAATACATGTATTTTCATTACATACTTATCAATGACTGTTCTAAGCCTATGTCCAGTCATAACTCTTCGGATTAGGATTTTTGCTATGACCTTCATTTAGAGAAACAGTCTTGCTAAACATGGGCTCCTCGTAATTGAATGAATCCTGCACCAGGCTCGGCGGTAGGTATTTGTCATCCCACTGGTCTGAACTTGGAATCGGTCCGTATCTCACCATCTGCTCCGTCATCGATTTCTCCAGAGCCCTGGAAATGAGACCTCTCGCACAAGGGACCAAACAACAACCACATAATATCAACACAGTCATACAGGTGAAAGCAGCCCACGACACAGTGATTACAACCTTTTTCCATTTTCCGAACGTACTATCAAACCATCCTGTGAGTGTCGTGTCCACCCCGGAATTTTCTGCTAACTCCTGAGCTAAATTGTTTAGACCGGCCAGGGCCTTGGTCACTGATCCATCTGGAGCTGTGTTCTCAGGGATGAAAGTACAGCATTCAGATCCGAACATCACACACACACCACCCTTTTCAGCCAGAAGCATATCCAAAGCTATTCTATTCTGCAATACCATCAAAGTGGTCGCAGCTGTCTGTTCTGCTAACCCTTGAATTGCCTCTCTGGTATAGTTGATGAAACACTGTTGGTTATAATAAATGTAATTTATCCAATCCATATTTTTATTGAGAGTCGACCACCAAAAAAGACTTGATTCCAATCCAGCCCATATCTGATTCCTAGCTTTAAACTCATAAGGCACCCCCCTTGGTACCCCAATGCTATCAATGTAAATTCTATCGTCAAAGGACCCTGACGGAGCACTCCTCCCCTCTCTTTCACCTGGCACTAGGTCTTTCTGTTGTATAAGGGTGAAGGGCATGCCTAACTGTACCAATGCACAAATACCAGTCCAATTTGCAGGCACGTTTGGCCACAGCTTTATACCTCCACACAACCACCAGACATCCGCTCTCGGCCTTTTTATCTTACTAAAGTCCTCGGAACTCAACCACCCAGTCAGGTCCCTCATTGTCTCGTCAGTTGTAACATTCTCTGTCCTAATACATGTTCTTACTTCCCCTACGTTCCATCCGTGTGTGTTGTGTCGAGCCACACAATAATAGTCTCCTCCTGCGACTGTGAAAGGGGGAAGTCTGGATCTAATGGGCACATAGGATACAGATAATGCAGATCAGTGCAACTGTCTGGCTTCCTTGCCTTCATGAACAGCTTTACCATACAGGCCATTCCCCTTGGTAAATTAATTCCATCGAGTAGAAAGGGGATGGTTGTCAACTGAAGTTTGGCTGTTGCGCAGGCATAACCTTCTCCTTTAGCTAGTGATCTAGCTGTATACTGAATCCATTCCAGCCATAGGTTGGAATCCCCAAACCAAGTCTCCACCTCAATCACTTCCTTAAGGTCTTTCGTCTGAACTATTCTCACCGGTCCTTGGCTCTGGATGACTACACGGGTAATGTCCGTTTTATCAGGGGTACTACTGGTATTCTGGCTGGCGGTAGAACTATCTCCTGTCCTAACCTCTACTACTCGGAATGGTACCGCAGTGTCGACAATGGTCTGGTCAAGGCCAACATACCATAACCCTAAATCCTCTTTCTTTATGCTTTTAATGGTCATTCCTATCTTCAAGCAATACTTCCCTTGCTCTGGATTGCAGTCAAAAACCCTGGCCTTCACTATACTCCATCTGTTTCTTTATTGGGTGTGTGGATTGACATAGCCTTCTCTCTCTGTGTGAGCTATGACCTGATTCCATGAGTTACACCGGGATCTACACAGATATCTTCCCATGAAGTCCGAGTCCTAGACTGCCAGGAGGTTAGGGACCCCATTTGGTCTGCATAGAACTCTATTGAGACATCCTTCCCTAACTCTACTCTCACTTCCTTTTTATCCAGATCGAGTGACCTTTTGTACCTAGGCCATAAAAACTCCTCATCTTCTACACTATGGGTCAAGTTACCACTTTCTGACTTCTCGAGTGGTTCATGGTGTATTAGGAATATGGCTCCCACAATCAGACAGCTCAGACTGACCAGTACCCCTGTAAAGCCCCACCCCCTCCCGGAGAATATATCACTGGCTAGAGGCCAAACCACACTTTCACTTCTATGAACGCACACAGTGAGGATCGGGCGGGTTAGGGAATCTTTGTTAGAGAGGTAACCCCTGAACCTTATTGGTATTCGGTTCTTCTCCTAACTCTGTGATTGTTCGACAGTGTCAGTGTGTCTTACCCTCCCGCAATGTGTGATATGAACCCAGGTAGCTCTTTCAGCTATTCTCACCGCGAAGGCTATTACCAGGAACACTTGGTATGGGCCCTCCCACCATGGCTGCTTCCAGTTCTTTTCTCCTCAGGGACTGGATCCACACCCAATCTCCTGGTTGGATTGAGTGAATCATCTTCTCCTGTAATTCACCTGTTGGACACAAAGTCTCGGACATACGGGTTTGGTCAACCATGTGTTCTGTTAGTATATCTTCAACTTCTATGTCTACCTGTTCTGGCCTCCCTAACTCTGGAATTCTATATGGTTTACCTGATCAGCTAAAATGTAATCCATAATTTAAAGAGATAGATCCTAGTAATCCAACTACCCTAATCGTGTCCACCCAGTAAGTTGGGACCGCTTCTTCCCATTTAATATACTTATCTATTATAAAAAATTTTTTTTAAGTAGTTCGTTATCCAATAGGCCACAAAGTGTTTCCAAACCTGCTCTACTATCCCCCCTGTTGACACATGGCTCTGCCCATGTGTCAATCTTGCCGCATCTCTAAACAATGACTTAGGTTGTATTGGTAACTTATCATGATACCAAATACCGTCCTTATATAAATTGCTCCTAACTTCTCCCATTTCGAAATCCCTTTCACTGGTGCTCTAGACTGACAATTTTAACATAGCTTTGTCTATGTTTACTTCCTCTTTTAAGAACTGCTGTGTCGATGGCTGCGGTTTAACCTGTTTAGGATAGGGGGCAGTATTTTCACGGCCGGATAACAAACGTTCCCGATTTAATCTGGTTATTACTCCTGCCCAGAAACTAGAATATGCATATAATTGTTTGATTTGGATAGAAAACACCCTAAAGTTTCTAAAACTGTTGGAATGGTGTCTGTGTGTATAACAGAACTCATATGGCAGGCCAAAACCTGAGAAGATTCTATACAGGAAGTGCCCTCTCTGACCATATCTTGGCCTTCTATAGCCTCTTTATCGAAAACAGAGGATCCCTGCTGTAACGTGACATTTTCTAAGACTCCCATAGGCTCTCAGAAGGTGCCAGAACATTGAATGATGACTCTGCAGTCCCTGGCTGAAAAACAGTATCACATTTGGATAGTGGTCGATCTGAGAACAATGAAATGGGCGCACACATGCACGTGAAGAGTCCATTTTACATTTTCAGTCTTTGAACGAAAACAACGTCGCCCGCTTGGAATATTATCGCTATTTTATGAGAAACATCGCATAAAAATTGATTTTAAACAGCATTTGACATGCTTCGAAGTACGGTAATGGAATATTTAGAATTTTTTTGTCACGATATGTTGCGGCGCGTCACCCTTCGGATGGTGTCTTGAACGCAAGAACGAACGCAGCTATTTGGATATAACTATGGATTATTTTGAACCAAACCAACATTTGTTGGTGAAGTAGAAGTCCTGGGAGTGCATTCTGACGAAGAACACCAAAAGTAATCCAATTTTTCTTATAGTAAATCTGAGTTTGGTGAGTGCCAAACTTGATGGGTGTCAAAATAGCTAGCCATGATGGCCGGGCTATCTACTCAGAATATTGCAAAATGTGCTTTCACCGTAAAGCTATTTTAAAATCTGACATAGCGATTGCATAAAGGAGTTCTGTATCTATAAGTCTTAAAATAATTGTTATGTTTTTTGTGAACGTTTATCGTGAGTAATTTAGTAAATTCACCGGAACTTTCGGTGGGTATGCTAGTTCTGAACGTCACTTGCTAATGTAAAAAGCTGGTTTTTGATATAAATATGAACTTGATTGAACAAAACATGCATGTATTGTATAACATAATGTCCTAGGAGTGTCATCTGATGAAGATCATCAAAGGTTAGTGCTGCATTTAGCTGTGGTTTTGGTTTTTGTGACATTATATGCTGGCTTGAAAAATGAGTGCGTGATTATTTCTGGCTGGGTAGTCTCCTGACATAATCTAATGTTTTGCTTTCGTTGTAAAGCCTTTTTGAAATCAGACAATGTGGTTAGATAAAGGAGAGTCTTGTCTTTAAAATGGTGTCAAATAGTCATATGTTTGAACAATGGAAGTTTTGGGATTTTTGAGGAGTTTGTAATTCGCGCCACACCCTATCATAGATGTTAACCTGTTAGGGCTAGGGGGCAGCATTGACACGGCTGGATAAAAAACATACCCGATTTAATCTGGTTACCACTCCTACTCAGTAACTAGAATATGCATATACTTATTACATATGGATAGAAAACACCCTAAATTTTCTAAAACTGTTTGAATGGTGTCTGTGAGTATAACAGAACTCAAATGGCAGGTCAAAACCTGAGAGATTCCTTTACAGGAAGTGGCCTGTCTGACCATTTCTGGAACATCTTTGCCATCTCTATCATTTACTAAGGATCTCTGCTCTAACGTGACACTTCCCACGTCGTCCATAGGCTCTCATAGCCCGGGAAAAAAGAGAATGTCGTCATTCCAGCCCCAGGCTGAAACACATTATCGCCTTTCTCAAGTGGCCCATCAAGAGACACTAGCTTATGCGCGTGACCCCGACCGCCCCCGCCTTTGGGATTTTTTCCTCTGTTTGCCGAAAAGGAGATTCCCTGTCGGAATTTTACCGCTTTTCTACGAGAAAAATGACGTAAAAATTGATTTTAAACAGCGGTTGACATGCTTCGACGTACGGCAATTGAATACTTTGAATTTTATTGTCAGGAATTGCGCCAAGCGCGCGACACTTCTTTACTATTTCGGATAGTGTCTGGAACGCACGAACAAAACGCCGCTATTCGGATATAACGATGGATTATTTTGGACCAAACCAACATTTGTTATTGAAGTAGACGTCCTGGGTGTGCATTCTGACGAAGACAACAAAAGGTAATGACATTTTTATAATAGTAAATATGATTATGGTGAGTGCTAAACTTGCCGGATGTCTAAATAGCGAGCCCGTGATGCCTGGGCTATATACTTAGAATATTGCAAAATGTGCTTTCACCAAAAAGCTATTTTAAAATCGGACATATCGAGTGCATAGAGGAGGTCTGTATCTATAATTCTTAAAATAATTGTTATGCTTTTTGTGAACGTTTATCGTGAGTAATTTAGTAAAATGTTAGCGAATTCCCCGTAAGTTTGCGGGGGGTATGCTAGTTCTGAACGTCACATGCTAATGTAAAAAGCTGGTTTTTGATATAAATATGAACTTGATTGAACAAAACATGCATGTATTGTATAACATAATGTCCTAGGGTTGTCATCTGATGAAGATCATCAAAGGTGAGTGCTGCATTTAGCTGTCTTCTGGGTTTTGGTGACATTATATGCTGGCTTGAAAAATGGGTGTCTGATTATTTCTGGCTTGGTACTCTGCTGACATAATCTAATGTTTTGCTTTCGTTGTAAAGCCTTTTTGAAATCGGACAGTGTGGTTAGATTAACGAGAGTCTTATCTTTAAATGGCTGTAAAATAGTCATATGTTTGAGAAATTGAAGTAATAGGATTTTGAAGATTTTGAAAATCGCGCCACAGGCTGGCAGTGGATGTTACGTAGGTGGGACGAATTCGTCCCGCCGGTCCCATAGAGGTTAACCTCTTGGGGCTAGGTGGGACGCTAGCGTGCCACCCGTGGTGCACTCCATCAACAGCAGGTGCATTTCAAGAGCGGCAAATTTGAATCCAAATAAATGTCAAAATTCAAATTTTTCAAAAATACAACTATTTTACACCATTTGAAAGATAAACATCTCCTTAATCTAACCACGTTTTACGATTTCAAAACGGTTTTACGGCGAAAGCATAAATTTAGAGTATGTTAGGACAGTACATTTACAAGAGTTGTGTGTAATGTTTTGTCAAGTCAAAGACAGGGTCACCAAAACCATAAAACCAGCTAAAATGATGCACTAACCTTTTACAATCTCCATCAGATGACACTCCTAGGACATTATGTTAGACAATGCATGCATTTTTAGTTCTATCAAGTTCATATTTATATCCAAAAACAGCGTTTTACTATGGCATTGATGTTGAGGAAATCGTTTCCCTCCAATAACCGGCAGTCAAGTCAACACCACAAATTAAATAATTAAAATTAGAAAACATTGGTAAAATATTATATTGTCATTTAAAGAATTATAGATTTACATCTCTTGAACGCAATCAACTTGCCAGATTTAAAAATAACCTTACTGGGAAATCACACTTTGCAATAATCTGAGCACTGCGCCCAGAAAAATACGCGTTGCGATACAGACTAGACGTCATGTTGGGGAGATCTAAAATCGAAAATACTATGTAAATAATCCATTACCTTTGATTCTCTTCATCAGATGTCACTTCCAGGTATCACAGGTCCATAACGAATGTAGTTTTGTTCAAAAAAGCTCATCATTTATGTCCAAAAATCTCCGTCTTGTTAGCACATGATCTAAGCCAGCCGGACTTCTCGTCATGAACGAGGGGAAAAAATATATTTACGTTCGTTCAAACATGTCAAACGTTGTATAGCATAAATCATTAGGGCCTTTTTTAACCAGAACATGAATAATATTCAAGGTGGACGAATGCATACTCTTTTATAACGTATTGGAACGAGGGTACCCAACATGAACTCGCGCGCCAGGTGTCTAATGGGACATCATCGTTCCATGGCTCTTGTTCGGTCAGATCTCCCTCCAGAAGACTCAAAACACTTTGTAAAGGCTGGTGACATCTAGTGGAAGCAATAGGAAGTGCCAAAATATTCCTAAGCCCCTGTGTTTTTCAATGGGATAGGTTTAAAGTCAATACAACACATCAGGTATCCACTTCCTGTCAGAAAATGTCTCAGGGTTTTGCCTGCCAAATGAGTTCTGTTATACTCACAGACACCATTCAAACAGTTTTGGAAACTTTAGAGTGTTTTCTATCCATATATAATAAGTATATGCATATTCTAGTTACTGGGTAGGATTAGTAACCAGATTAAATCGGGTACATTTTTTTTATCCAGACGTGCAAATGCTGCCCCCTAGACCCAACAGGTTAAGGGAAGGATTAGCAGTGTGGTTGAGGTTAGGATTAAAATCTGATTGTATTACATTGTGCATGTGCCAGCTAGTGAATACTTTGCTGAACTGCCTCCAGGGCAAGATTCATGACAATAAATGCCAACCTGCCTCCAGGGCAAGATTCATGACAATAAATGCCAACCTGCCTCCAGAACAAGATTCATGACAATAAATGCCAACCTGCCTCCAGAACAAGATTCATGACAATAAACGTCCCTGTCAACCTTAGATATTTACCGGCCTGATATGGAAGCCCAATTTCAGGGGACAGGACAATTTACGAGTCAATGACCCGCCCGTACACGGTTTTCGGCGCGTTACCTTAGGAAGACAGGGACAGATTTTGGAATCCGGCTCGAAGGACCAAATTGTCATGGGAATTCTGTTCCCAATGTTCATAAACCGAACTTCAATTAAACTACTCAGTCTGCCCCCCAGAGGGTGTAAGATTCTGGTTGGATGAAGCAGACGGAGAGCCAGCCTACAATTGGTCAGAATGTTTATTTACGAGAGCTCTGAATATCATACAATGTACACAGCCTTTTATACCTGACATTTGGTCATACCATATGTCATACCCCTTACAAATGCCCCTCCTCTTCTTTAACCTCTATGGGACCGGCGGGACGAATTCGTCCCACCTACGTAACAGCCACTGCCATCCTGTGGCGCGATTTTCAAAATCTTCAAAATCATATTACTTCAATTTCTCAAACATATGACTATTTTACAGCCATTTAAAGATAAGACTCTCGTTAATCTAACCACACTGTCCGATTTCAAAAAGGCTTTACAACGAAAGCAAAACATTAGATTATGTCAGCAGAGTACCAAGCCAGAAATAATCAGACACACATTTTTCAAGCCAGCATATAATGTCACCAAAACCCAGAAGACAGCTAAATGCAGCACTCACCTTTGATGATCTTCATCAGATGACAACCCTAGGACATTATGTTATACAATACATGCATGTTTTGTTCAATCAAGTTCATATTTATATCAAAAACCAGCTTTTTACATTAGCATGTGACGTTCAGAACTAGCATACCCCCCGCAAACTTACGGGGAATTCGCTAACATTTTACTAAATTACTCACGATAAACGTTCACAAAAAGCATAACAATTATTTTAAGAATTATAGATACAGACCTCCTCTATGCACTCGATATGTCCGATTTTAAAATAGCTTTTTGGTGAAAGCACATTTTGCAATATTCTCAGTAGATAGCCCAGGCATCACGGGCTCGCTATTTAGACACCCGGCAAGTTTAGCACTCACCATAATCATATTTACTATTATAAAAATGTCATTACCTTTTGTTGTCTTCGTCAGAATGCACACCCAGGACGTCTACTTCAATAACAAATGTTGGTTTGGTCCAAAATAATCCATCGTTATATCCGAATAGCGGCGTTTTGTTCGTGCGTTCCAGACACTATCCGAAATAGTAAAGAAGTGTCGCGCGCTTGGCGCAATTCCTGACAATAAAATTCAAAGTATTCCATTGCCGTACGTCGAAGCATGTCAACCACTGTTTAAAATCAATTTTTACGTCATTTTTCTCGTAGAAAAGCGATAAAATTCCGACAGGGAATCTCCTTTTCGGCAAACAGAGGAAAAAATCCCAAAGGCGGGGGCGGTCGGGGTCACGCGCATAAGCTAGTGTCTCTTGATGGGCCACTTGAGAAAGGCGATAATGTGTTTCAGCCTGGGGCTGGAATGACGACATTCTCTTTTTTCCCGGGCTATGAGAGCCTATGGACGACGTGGGAAGTGTCACGTTAGAGCAGAGATCCTTAGTAAATGATAGAGATGGCAAAGAAGTTCCAGAAATGGTCAGACAGGCCACTTCCTGTAAAGGAATCTCTCAGGTTTTGACCTGCCATTTGAGTTCTGTTATACTCACAGACACCATTCAAACAGTTTTAGAAAATTTAGGGTGTTTTCTATCCATATGTAATAAGTATATGCATATTCTAGTTACTGAGTAGGAGTGGTAACCAGATTAAATCGGGTATGTTTTTTATCCAGCCGTGTCAATGCTGCCCCCTAGCCCTAACAGGTTAACACTGTCAATGCTTATTTACAAGTCTTCTCCATCTCATACATTGCTTATCATATCCTGCCCCATGTTACATAATCTACTGCAAGCCTAAAGGTTTCTCCCCTCCCTGGGTGGGGAGACCTTCTTCCTGTTATCAGTTTCACAGTGGTCACAAGTTGTCTGCTGTCTGGTTGCTTACATTGCTAAATCATTAAGCTTCAACTTTTCCGACACACACACATTAGTACATTCATCTTATAATCACTCGGTTATACCTTTTCAGGGTGAAATCATTTAGTCAAACCTTTAATCATATTATTTCCATTACAATCCACCCTATTGGCTAAATATTTCACATACACTATAACACATCTGTTTTTATTGGATTCAGAAATGTCACACAAAATCAAACTAGATCAAAGAAAACGAATACATGTATTTTCATTACATACTTATGTTCTAAGCCTATGTCCAGTCATAACTCTTCGGATTAGGATTTTTGCTATGACCTTCATTTAGAGAAACAGTCTTCCTAAACATTAAAGATGGTCTCGTCTAACATGGGCTCCTCGTAATTGAATGAATCCTCCACCAGGCTTGGCGGTAGGTATTTGTCATCCCACTGGTCTGAACTTGGAATCGGTCCGTATCTCACCATCTGCTCCGTCATCGATCTCTCCAGAGCCCTGGAAATGAGACCTCTCGCACAAGGGACCAAACAACAACCACATAATATCAACACAGTCATACAGGTGAAAGCAGCCCACAACACAGTGATTACAACCTTTTTCCATTTTCCGAACGTACTATCAAACCATCCCGTGAGTGCCGTGTCCACCCCGGAATTTTCTGCTAACTCCTGAGCTAAATTGTTTAGACCGGCATTCAGATCCGAACATCACACACACACACCACCCTTTTCAGCCAGAAGCATATCCAAAGCTATTCTATTCTGCAATACCATCAAAGTGGTCGCAGCTGTCTGTTCAGCTAACCCTTGAATTGCCTCTCTGGTATAGTTGATGAAACGCTGTTGGTTATAATAAATGTAATTTATCCAATTCACATTTTTATTGAGAGTCGACCACCAAAAAAGACTTGATTCCAATCCAGCCCATATCTGATTCCTAGCTTTAAACTCATCAGGCACCCCCCTTGGAACCCCAATGCTATCAATGTAAATTCTATCATCAAAGGACCCTGACGGAGCACTCCTCCCCTCTCTTTCACCTGGCACTAGGTCTTTGTGTTGTATAAGGGTGAAGGGCATGCCTAACTGTACCAATGCACAAATACCAGTCCAATTTGCAGGCAGGTTTAGCCACAGCTTCATACCTCCACACAACCACCAGACATCCTCTCTCGGCCTTTTTATCTTACTAAAGTCCTCGGAAATCAACCACCCAGTCAGGTCCCTCATTGTCTTGTCAGTTGTAACATTCTCTGTCCTATTGCATGTTCTTACTTCCCCTACGTTCCATCCGTGTGTGTTGTGTCGAGCCACACAATAATAGTCTCCTCCTGCGACTGTGAAAGGAGGAAGTCTCGATCTAATGGGCACATAGCATACAGATAATGCAGATCAGGGCAACTGTCTGGCTTCCTTGCCTTCATGAACAGTTTTACCATACAGGCCATTCCCCTTGGTAAATTAATACCATGTCCTAACCTCTACTACTCAGAATGGTACCACAGTGTCGACAATGGTCTGGTCAAGGCCAACATACCATAACCCTAAATCCTCTTTCTTTATGCTTTTAAAGGTCATTCCTATCTTCAAGCAATACTTCCCTTGCTCTGGATTGCAGTCAAAAACACTGGCCTTCACTATACTCCATCTGTTTCTATATTGGGTGTGTGGATTGACATAGCCTTCTCTCTCTGTGTGAGCTATGATTCCATGAGTTACACCGGGATCTACACAGATATCTTCCCCATGAAGTCCGAGTCCTAGACTGCCAGGAGGTTAGGGACCCCATTTGGTCTGCATAGAACTCTATTGAGACATCCTTCCCTAACTCTAATCTCACTTCCTTTTTATCCAGATCGAGTGACCTTTTGTACCTAGGACATATAAACTCCTCATCTTCTACACTATGGGTCAAGTTACAACTTTCTGACTTCTCGAGTGGTTCATGGTGTATTAGGAATATGGCTCCCAAAATCAGACAGCTCAGACTGACCAGTACCCCTGTAAAGCCCCACCCCCTCCCGGAGAATATATCACTGGCTAGAGGCCAACCCACACTTTCACTTCTATGAACGCACACAGTGAGGATCGGGCGAGTTAGGGAATCTTCGTTAGAGAGGTAACCCCCGAACCTTATTGGTATTCGGTTCTTCTCCTAACTCTGGGATTGTTCGACAGTGTCAGTGTGTCTTACCCTCCCGCAATGTGTGATATGAACCCAGGTAGCTCTTTCAGCTATTCTCACCACGAAGGCTATTACCAGGAACACTTGGTATGGGCCCTCCCACCGTGGCTGCTTCCAGTTCTTTTCTCCTCAGGGACTGGATCCACACCCAGTCTCCTGGTTGGATTGAGTGAATCATCTTCTCCTGTAATTCACCTGTTGGACACAAAGTCTCGGACATAGGGGTTTGGTTAACCATGTGTTCTGTTAGTGTATCTTCAACTTCTATGTCTACCTGTTCTGGCCTCCCTAACTGGCATTCTCTATGGTTTACCTGATCAGCTAAAATGTAATCCATTATTTAAGAGAGAGATCCTAGTAAACCAACTACCCTAATCGTGTCCACCCAGTAAGTTGTGACCACTTCTTCCCATTTAATATGCTTATCTATTATAAAAAATGTTTTTTTTAAGTTGTTCGTTATCCAATAGGCCACAAAGTGTTCCCGAACCTGCTCTACTATCCCCCCTGTTGACACATGGCTCTGCCCATGTGTCAATCTTGCCGCATCTCTAAACAATGACTTAGGTAGTATTGGTAACTTATCATGATACCAAATACCGTCCTTATATAAATTGCTCCTAACTTCTCCCATTTCGAAATCCCTTTCACTGGTGCTCTAGACTGACAAATTTAATACAGCGTTGTCTATGTTTACATCCAATTTTAAGAACTGCTGTGTCGACGGCTGCGGTTTATCCTCTCTAGGGTAGGTGGGACGAAATCGTCCCACCTACGTAACAGCCAGTGGAATCCTGTGGCGCGTTATTCAAATACCTTAGAAATGCTATTACTTCAATTTCTCAAACATATGACTATTTTACACCATTTTAAAGACAAGACTCTTGTTAATCTAACCACACTGTCTGATTTCAAAAAGGCTTTACAACGAAAGCAAAACATTAGATTATGTCAGCAGAGTACCCAGCCAGAAATAATCAGACACCCATTTTTCAAGCTAGCATATAATGTCACATAAACCCAGAAGACAGCTAAATGCAGCACTAACCTTTGATGATCTTCATCAGATGACAACCCTAGGACATTATGTTATTCAATACATGCATGTTTTGTTCAATCAAGTTCATATTTATATCAAAAACCAGCTTTTTACATTAGCATGTGACGTTCAGAACTAGCATACCCCCCGCAAACGTCCGGCGAATTTACTAACAATTTACTAAATTACTCATGATAAATGTTCACAAAAAGCATAACAATTATTTTAAGAATTATAGATACAGACCTCCTCTATGCACTCGATATGTCCGATTTTAAAATAGCTTTTCGGTGAAAGCACATTTTGCAATATTCTAAGTAGATAGCCCGGCATCAAAGGGCTAGCTATTTAGACACCCAGCAAGTTTAGCCTTTACCAAACTCCGATTTACTATTAGAAAAGTTTGATTACCCTTGCTGTCTTCGTCAGAATGCACTCCCAGGACTTCTACTTCAATAACAAATGTTGGTTTGGTCCAAAATAATCCATAGTTATGTTCCAACAGCGGCGCATTTCGTGACAAAAGATTTCTAAATATTTAATTACCGTACTTCGAAGCATGTCAACCGCTGTTTAAAATCAATTTTTATGCAATTTTTCTCGTAAAAAAGCGATAATATTCCGACCGGGAATCTGCAATTAGGTAAACAGACGAAAGAAAATAAATCACTGGGTCGACTCGGGCACGCGCCTAAGCCCTTTGTCCTCTGATCGGCCACTAGGCAAAGGCGATAATGTGTTTCAGCCAGAGGCTACCTCGATATCGTTCAGCTTTTTCCCGGGCTCTGAGAGCCTATGGGAGCCGTAGGAAGTGTCACGTTACAGCTAAGATCCTCAGTCTTCAATAAACAGAGACAAGAAGAACGACACCTTGTCAGACAGGCCACTTCCTGCATGAAATCTTCTCAGGTTTTTGCCTGCCATATGAGTTCTGTTATACTCACAGACACCATTAACCTCTATGGGCTAGGTGGGACGCAAGCGTCCCACCCGTGGTGCACTCCATCAACAGCAGGTGCATTTCAAGAGCGGCAAATTTGAATCCAAATAAATGTCAAAATTCAAATTTTTCAAACATACAACTATTTTAGACCCTTTGAAAGATAAACATCTCCTTAACCTCTCTAGGCTAGGCGGGACGAATTCGTCCCACCTACGTAACAGCCACTGCTATCCTGTGGCGCGATTTTCAAAACCTTAAAAATCCTATTACTTCAATTTCTCAAACATATGACTATTTTACAGCCATTTAAAGACAAGACTCTCGTTAATCTAACCACACTGTCCGATTTCAAAAAGGCTTTACAACGAAAGCAAAACATTAGATTATGTCAGCAGAGTACCAAGCCAGAAATAATCAGACACCCATTTTTCAAGCCAGCATATAATGTCACCAAAACCCAGAAGACAGCTAAATGCAGCACTCACCTTTGATGATCTTCATCAGATGACAACCCTAGGACATTATGTTATACAATACATGCATGTTTTGTTCAATCAAGTTCATATTTATATCAAAAACCAGCTTTTTACATTAGCATGTGACGTTCAGAACTAGCATACCCCCCGCAAACTTCCGGGGAATTCGCTAACATTTTACTAAATTACTCACGATAAACGTTCACAAAAAGCATAACAATTATTTTAAGAATTATAGATACAGACCTCCTCTATGCACTCGATATGTCCGATTTTAAAATAGCTTTTTGGTGAAAGCACATTTTGCAATATTCTAAGTACATAGCCCAGGCATCACGGGCTCGCTATTTAGACACCCGGCAAGTTTAGCACTCACCATAATCATATTTACTATTATAAAAGTTTCATTACCTTTTGTTGTCTTCGTCAGAATACACACCCAGGACTGCTACTTCAATAACAAATGTTGGTTTGGTCCAAAATAATCCATCGTTATATCCGAATAGCGGCGTTTTGTTCGTGCGTTCCAGACACTATCCGAAATAGTAAAGAAGTGTCACGCGCATGGCGCAATTCGTGACAATAAAATTCTAAGTATTCCATTACCGTACTTCGAAGCATGTCAACCGCTGTTTAAAATCAATTTTTACGACATTTTTCTCGTAGAAAAGCGATAATATTCCGACAGGGAATCTCCTTTTCGGCAAACAGAGGAAAAAATCCCAAAGGCGGGGGCGGTCGGGGTCACGCGCATAAGCTAGTGTCTCTTGATCGGCCACTTGAGAAAGGCGATAATGTGTTTCAGCCTGGGGCTGGAATGACGACATTCTGTTTTTTCCCGGGCTCTGAGCGCCTATGGACGACGTGGGAAGTGTCACGTTAGAGCAGAGATCCTTAGTAAATGATAGAGATGGAAAAGAAGTTCAACAAATGGTCAGACAGGCCACTTCCTGTAAAGGAATCTCTCAGGTTTTGACCTGCCATTTGAGTTCTGTTATACTCACAGACACCATTCAAACAGTTTTAGAAAATTTAGGGTGTTTTCTATCCATATGTAATAAGTATATGCATATTCTAGTTACTGGGTAGGAGTGGTAACCAGATTAAATCGGGTATGTTTTTTATCCAGCCGTGTCAATGCTGCCCCCTAGCCCTAACAGGTTAATCTAACCACGTTTTACGATTTCAAAAAGGTTTTACGGCGAAAGCATAAATTTAGAGTTATGTTAGGACAGTACATTTACAAGAGATGTGTGTAATGTTTTGTCAATTCAAAGACAGGGTCACCAAAACCATAAAACCAGCTAAAATGATGCACTAACCTTTTACAATCTCCATCAGATGACACTCCTAGGACATTATGTTAGACAATGCATGCATTTTTAGTTCTATCAAGTTCATATTTATATCCAAAAACAGCGTTTTACTATGGCATTGATGTTGAGGAAATCGTTTCCCTCCAATAACCGGCAGTCAAGTCAGCACCACAAATTAAATAATTAAAATTAGAAAACATTGGTAAAATATTATATTGTCATCTAAAGAATTATAGATTTACATCTCTTGAACGCAATCAACTTGCCAGATTTAAAAATAACCTTACTGGGAAATCACACTTTGCAATAATCTGAGCACTGCGCCCAGAAAAATACGCGTTGCGATACAGACTAGACGTCATGTTGGGGAGATCTAAAATCGAAAATACTATGTAAATAATCCATTACCTTTGATTCTCTTCATCAGATGTCACTTCCAGGTATCACAGGTCCATAACGAATGTAGTTTTGTTCAAAAAAGCTCATCATTTATGTCCAAAAATCTCCGTCTTGTTAGCACATGATCTAAGCCAGCCGGACTTCTCGTCATGAACGAGGGGAAAAAATATATTTACGTTCGTTCAAACATGTCAAACGTTGTATAGCATAAATCATTAGGGCCTTTTTTAACCAGAACATGAATAATATTCAAGGTGGACGAATGCATACTCTTTTATAACGTATTGGAACGAGGGTACCCAACATGAACTCGCGCGCCAGGTGTCTAATGGGCCATCATCGTTCCATGGCTCTTGTTCGGTCAGATCTCCCTCCAGAAGACTCAAACCACTTTGTAAAGGCTGGTGACATCTAGTGGAAGCAATAGGAAGTGCCAAAATATTCCTCAGCCCCTGTGTTTTTCAATGGGATGGGTTTAAAGGTAATACAACACATCAGGTATCCACTTCCTGTCAGAAAATGTCTCAGGGTTTTGCCTGCCAAATGAGTTCTGTTATACTCACAGACACCATTCAAACAGTTTTGGGTGTTTTCTATCCATATGTAATAAGTATATGCATATTCTAGTTACTGGGTAGGAGTGGTAACCAGATTAAATCGGGTATGTTTTTTTATCCAGCCGTGTCAATACTGCCCCCTAGCCCTAACAGGTTAACTAGGCAAGTCAGCTAAGAACAAATTCTTATTTTCAATGACAGCTTAGGAACAGTGGGTTAACTGCCTTATTCAGGGGCAAGACGACAGTTTTGTACCTTTTCAGCTCGGGGATTTGAACTTGCAACCTTTCAGTTACTAGCTCAACACTCTAACCACTAGGCTACCCTTCCGCCCCTATCTATCCTGATTGCCTAGTCACTTTTACCCCTACCTACATGTGGATATTCCCTCAATTACCTCAACTACCTGGTACCCCTGCACATTGACTCAGTACTGGTACTCCTTATAGTCTCATTATTACCTCAACTACCTGGTACCCCTGCACATTGTATTGGTACTCCTTATAGTCTCATTATTACCTCAACTACCTGGTACCCCTGCACATTGACTCAGTACTGGTACTCCTTATAGTCTCATTATTACCTCAACTACCTGGTACCCCTGCACATTGACTCAGTACTGGTACTCCTTATAGTCTCATTAATACCTCAACTACCTGGTACCCCTGCACATTGACTCAGTACTGGTACTCCTTATAGCGTAATTATTGTTATGTAGTGTTACTATTTCCTTTTTTTAATTTACAAGGTATAAAGTCAACGTAGCAAGTCTGGTGAACAGGGCAGAGCTCCATATCCGCAGGCAGACCAGCAGAAACTGGATCAGCAGCACTACAAGGTATAATGTCTGGTGGACAGGTCAGAGTTCATATCCTCAGTCAGACCAGTAGAAACTGGATCAGCAGCACTACAAGGTATCACGTCTGGTGGACAGGTCAGAGTTCATATCCTCAGTCAGACCAGTAGAAACTGGATCAGCAGCACTACAAGGTATCACGTCTGGTGGACAGGTCAGAGTTCATATCCTCAGTCAGACCAGTAGAAACTGGATCAGCAGCACTACAAGGTATCACGTCTGGTGAACAGGTCAGAGTTCATATCCTCAGTCAGACCAGTAGAAACTGGATCAGCAGCACTACAAGGTATCACGTCTGGTGGACAGGTCAGAGTTCATATCCTCAGTCAGACCAGTAGAAACTGGATCAGCAGCACTACAAGGTATCACGTCTGATGGACAGGTCAGAGTTCATATCCTCAGTCAGACCAGTAGAAACTGGATCAGCAGCACTACAAGGTATCACGTCTGGTGGAGCATGTATCAATACTGATAGGATGGAAAGAAAGGGAGCTCTACTCTCAGATCAGTTTCTCCATTCAAATCTTTCCTTAACATTATAATTAGTTCACATACTGACCACGGATCAGCTTCTATTATCACCTATGGCTGCAAGTATTAAGGAGGCTTATTCTAATGCTTACCCAATAAAAATGCACTAAATCCCAGATTTGGCACATCATTGTGTTCATGTTAGGATACACATCATGACATATATTGACACAAATTACAGACAGTGGCCTACAATTAGCAAAATATAACTTAAAACCTGTTGAGGACCCCTTCGAGATAGGATCCCGTTAACGGCAAAAATAGCAAAAATATCATACTTTCAATTTCTCAAACATACGACTATTTTACACCATTTTAAAGATACACTTCTCCTTAATGTAACCACATTGTCCGATTTCAAAAAGGCTTTACAGTGAAAGCAAAACATTAGATTATGTTAGGAGAGTACATAGACAAAAATAACCACACAGCCATTTTCCAAGCAAGAAGATACAGTGGGGCAAAAAAGTATTTAGTCAGCGACCAATTGTGCAAGTTCTCCCACTTAAAAAGATGAGAGGCCTGTAATTTTCATCATAAGTACACGTCAACTATGACAGACAAAATGAGAAAAAAAATCCAGAAAATCACATTGTAGGATTTTTAATTAATTTATTTGCAAATTATGGTGTACTACTGATTTCTCTGAGAGGCAGATATATATTATTACTGTATTAAACCTAGCAGTACTACTGATTTCTCGGAGAGTGAGGCAGATATATATTATTACTGTGTTAAACCTAGCAGTACTACTGATTTCTCTGAGAGTGAGACAGATATATATTATTACTGTGTTAAATCTAGCAGTACTACTGATTTCTCTGAGAGGCAGATATATATTATTACTGTGTAAAACCTAGCAGTACTACTGATTTCTCTGAGAGGCAGATATATATTATTACTGTGTTAAATCTAGCAGTACTACTGATTTCTCTGAGAGGCAGATATATATTATTACTGTGTAAAACCTAGCAGTACTACTGATTTCTCAGAGAATGAGACAGATATATATTATTACTGTATTAAACCTAGCAGTACTACTGATTTCTCTGAGAATGAGACAGATATATATTATTACTGTATTAAACCTAGCAGTACTACTGATTTCTCAGAGAATGAGACAGATATACATAAAGCATTTTGAAAAAAAAAACATTTGACTCTCTTAAATGAAACATCAAATGATACATTATAAACAGACACATGTCGGTCATTGAAAAATTGCATGCCATGATTAGGGAGATAGGGCAGGTGGCACCAAATCGTCCCACCTACGTAACAGCCAGTTGAATCCTGTGGCGCGATATTCAAATACCTTAGAAATGCTATTACTTCAATTTCTCAAACATATGACTATTTTACAGCATTTTAAAGACAAGACTCTCGTTAATCTAACCACACTGTTCGATTTCAAAAAGGCTTTAAAACGAAAGCAAAACATTAGATTATGTCAGCAGAGTACCCAGCCAGAAATAATCAGACACCCATTTTTCAAGCTAGCATATAATGTCACAAAACCCCAGAAGACAGCTAAATGCAGCACTAACCTTTGATGATCTTCATCAGATGACACTCCTAGGACATTATGTTATACAATACATGCATGTTTTGTTCAATCAAGTTCATATTTATATCAAAAACCAGCTTTGTACATTAGCATGTGACGTTCAGAACTAGCATACCCACCGAACACTTCCGGTGAATTTACTAAATTACTCACGATAAACGTTCACAAAAAACATAACAATTATTTTAAGAATTATAGATAGAGAACTCCTTTATGCAATTGCGGTGTCCGATTTTAAAATAGCTTTTCGGTGAAAGCACATTTTGCAATATTCTGAGTAGATAGCCCGGCCATCATGGCTAGATGTTTTGACACCCACCAAGTTTGGCACTCACCAAACTCAGATTTACTATAAGAAAAATTGGATTACCTTTGCTGTTCTTCGTCAGAATGCACTCCCAGGACTTCTACTTCAACACCCAATGTTGTTTTGGTTCCAAATAATCCATAGTTATATCCAAATTGCTGCGTTTTGTTCTTGCGTTCAAGACACTATCCGAAGGGTGAAGCGCCGGCGCATATCGTGACAAAAAATGTCAAAATATTCCATTACCGTACTTCGAAGCATGTCAAACGCTGTTTAAAATCAACTTTTATGCAATTTTTCTCGTAAAATAGCGATAATATTCCGACCGGGAGACCTGTCAGTGTTTTCGTTGAAACACTGACAGTTGAAAATGGAGTCTTCACATGCATGCGCGCGCCCGTGTCATTGTTCTCAGAGCGACCACTTTCCAAATGCGCTACTGTTTTTCGCCCAGGGACTGCAGAGTCATCATTCCCCGTTCTGGCGCCTTCTGAGAGCCTATGGGAGCCTTAGAAAGTGTCACGTTACAGCAGAGATCCTCTATTTTCCATAAAGAGGCTATAGAAAGACAAGAAATGGTCAGAGAGGGCACTTCCTGTATGGAATCTTCTCAGGTTTTGGCCTGCCATATGAGTTCTGTTATACTCACAGACACCATTCAAACAGTTTTAGAAACTTTAGGGTGTTTTCTATCCACATCTACTAATTATATGCATATTCTAGTTTCTGGGCAGGAGTAATAACCAGATTAAATCGGGTACGTTTTTTATCCGGCCGTGAAAATACTGCCCCCTATCCTAAACAGGTTAATGCCCCCCTTGCCTGGTCTGTGAGTTTTGGTGGGCGGCCCTCTCTTGGTAGGTTTGTTGTGGTGCCATATTCTTTCCATTTTTTAATAATGGATTTAATGGTGCTCCGTGGGATGTTCAAAGTTTCTGATATTTTTTTATAACCCAACCCTGATCTGTACTTCTCCACAACTTTGTCCCTGACCTGTTTGGAGAGCTCCTTGGTCTTCATGGTACCGCTTGCTTGGTGGTGCCCCTTGCTTAGTGGTGTTGTAGACTCTGGGGCCTTTCAGAACAGGTGTATATACACTGAGATCATATGACAGATCATGTGACACTTAGATTGCACACATGTGGAGTTTATTTAACTAATGATGTGACTTCTGAAGGTAATTGGTTGCACCAGATATTATTTATGGGCTTCATAGCAAAGGGGGTGAATACATATGCACGCACCACTTTTCTGTTTTTAACTTTATTTTTTAAACAAGTCATTTTTTTTATTTCTCTTGACCAATTTGGACTATTTTGTGTTTGTCCATTACATGAAATCCAAATAAAATCAATTTAAATTACATGTTGTAATGCAACAAAATGGGAAAAACGCCAAGGGGGATGAATACTTTTGCAAGGCACTGTAGTTCTACCATTTGAAGAAGTCTTAATTATTTGGACAAATTCACTTATATTGTATTAAAGTAGCCATAAGTTTAGTATTTGGTCCCATATTCCATGCCTGCAGTGATTACATCAAGCTTGTGATTCTACTAACTTGTTGAATTCATTTGCAGTTTGTTTTGATTGTATTTTAGTTAATGTTTTTCCTAATAGAAACTGATTGGTGAATAATATCCTGTCATTTTGGAGTCACTTCACTTGTATTGTCAGTAAGAATAAGAATGATTCAAGAATGATGATGAATGAGAAAGTTACAGAGGCACAAGGATCATACCCCCTCTGTTATTGGAAACGGTGAGAGGTTAGTATGTTTTGTTGTATCCTCTGTTGTTGGTAATGGTGAGAGGTTAGCATGTTTTGTTGTAGCCTCTGTTATTGGTAATGGTGAGAGGTTAGCCTGTTTTGTTGTAACCTCTGTTATTGGAAATGGTGAGAGGTTAGCATGTTTTGTTGTAGCCTCTGTTATTGGTAATGGTGAGAGGTTAGCATGTTTTGTTGTAGCCTCTGTTATTGGTAATGGTGAGAGGTTAGCATGTTTTGTTGTAGCCTCTGTTATTGGTAATGGTGAGAGGTTAGCATGTTTTGTTGTAGTCTCTGTTATTGGTAATGGTGAGAGGTTAGCATGTTTTGTTGTAGCCACTGTTATTGGTAATGGTGAGAGGTTAGCATGTTTTGTTGTAGCCTCTGTTATTGGTAATGGTGAGAGGTTAGCATGTTTTGTTGTAGCCTCTGTTATTGGTAATGGTGAGAGGTTAGCATGTTTTGTTGTAGTCTCTGTTATTGGTAATGGTGAGAGGTTAGCATGTTTTGTTGTAGCCTCTATTATTGGTAATGGTGAGAGGTTAGCATGTTTTGTTGTAGCCTCTTTTATTGGTAATGGTGAGAGGTTAGCATGTTTTGTTGTAGCCTCTGTTATTGGTAATGGTGAGAGGTTAGCATGTTTTGTTGTAGCCTCTGTTATTTGAAATGGTGAGAGGTTAGCATGTTTTGTTGTAGCCTCTGTTATTGGTAATGGTGAGAGGTTAGCATGTTTTGTTGTAGCCTCTGTTATTGGTAATGGTGAGAGGTTAGCATGTTTTGTTGTATCCTCTGTTATTGGTAACTGTGAGAGGTTAGCATGTTTTGTTTTAGCCTCTGTTATTGGTAATGGTGAGAGGTTAGTATGTTTTGTTGTAGCCTCTGTTATTAGTAATGGTGAGAGGTTAGCATGTTTTGTTGTCGCCTCTGTTATTGGTAATGGTGAGAGGTTAGCATGTTTTGTTGTAGCCTCTGTTATTGGTAATGGTGAGAGGTTAGCATGTTTTGTTGTAGCCTCTGTTATTGGTAATGGTGAGAGGTTAGCATGTTTTGTTGTAGCTTCTGTTATTGGTAATGGTGAGAGGTTAGCATGTTTTGTTGTAGCCTCTGTTATTGGTAATGGTGAGAGGTTAGCATGTTTTGTTGTAGCTTCTGTTATTGGTAATGGTGAGAGGTTAGCATGTTTTGTTGTAGCCTCTGTTATTGGTAATGGTGAGAGGTTAGCATGTTTTGTTGTAGCTTCTGTTATTGGTAATGGTGAGAGGTTAGCATGTTTTGTTGTAGCTTCTGTTATTGGTAATGGTGAGAGGTTAGCATGTTCTGTTGTGGCCTCTAACTTTCTCACTCATTCTGATTCATGATTTATTCATGATTTTTCTTAATCATGGCATCATCAGAATTTAATTTTTAATCGTCAATCACATACAGTTGAAGTCAGAAGTTTACATACACTTAGGTTGGAGTCATTAAAACGTGTTTTTGAACCTCTCACAAATTTCTTGTTAACAAACTATATAGTTTTGGCAAGTCGGTTAGGACATTACTTTGTGCATGACACAAGTAATTTTTGAATCAATTGTTTACAGACAGATTATTTCACTTATAATTCACTGTATCACAATTCCAGTGAGTCAGAAGTTTACATACACTAAGTTGACTGTGCCTTTAAACAGCTTGGAAAATTCCAGAAAATTAAGTTATGGCTTTAGAAGCATCTGGTAGGCTAATTGACATCATTTGGATGTATTTCAAGGCCTACCTTCAAACTCAGTGCCTCTTTACTTGACATCATGGGAAAATGAAAAGAAATCAGCCAAGATCTCAGAAAAAAAAATGTAGACCTCCACAAGTATGGTTCATCCTTGGGAACAATTTCCAATCGCCTGAAGGTAACACGTTCATCTGTTCAAACAATAGTACTTAAGTATAAACACCATGGGACCACACAGCCGCCATTACGCTCAGGAAGGAGACACGTTCTGTCTCCTAGAGATTAACTTACTTTGGTGCAAATCAATCCCAGAACAACAGCAAAGGACCTTGTGAAGATGTTGGAGGAAACAGGTACAAAAGTATCTATATCCACAGTAAAACGAGTCCTATATCGACATAATCTGAAAGGTTGCTCAGCAAGGAAGAAGCCACTGCTCCAAAACCACCATAAAAAAGCCAGACTACAGTTTGCAACTGCACATGGGGACAAAGATCGTACTTAGCCACATTTAAAATGTTTGCTTCACTGTCAAAATAGCTATGGTGTGGACTGTATACTCAATACAATCTAAATCTGATACCTCACTGTCTGTCTTTTGACTGATACTGCTTTTAAACTGGTCTGGTGAGTCTACTCAAATATTTGTACTATACATGTTTCTATCTGCAGGCAATACTTTGATCATTTGTCATTTTTAATGATGATACATTAATTTACGAATAGATATGGCAGGTTTCAGGACACTGATATCTGAAAAATGTTGAAAAATTATACTGCCACTATTTTCACCACCAAAGCATAGCAGTGTGATTTTAATTTGATTTGACTCTTTGCAGGCTGTCAGGCTGTCTAGTCACAGAGGAAAGCTGTGCTTCTCTGGTCTCAGCTCTGAGGTCAAACCCCTCACACCTGAGAGAGCTGGACCTGAGTAACAATGACCTGAAGGATTCAGGAGTGAAGCTGCTCTCTGCTGGACTGGATAATCCCCACTGTAAACTGGAGACTCTGAGGTCAGTATTCCTGTAGTTGGTCAACAAGTGATAACTGTTCACTAGATCCACATGTGTTTACCAGACACACATAGTCCACACCATATGTGTTTGGACAGTGAAGCTTACAGTTTTAAATGTGGTGCAATGCTCCAGCATTTTGGATTTGAGATGTTTCATATTAGGTGACCTTACAGAATGTCACCTTTTAGTTGAGGGTATTTTCATATATATCTGTTTTACCATTTAGAAATTAAAGCACTTTCTGTACGTAGTTCTCCCATTTGAAGAAGTCTTAATTATTTGGACAAATTCACTTATATTGTATTAAAGTAGTCATAAGTTTAGTAGTTGTACCATATTCCATGCCTGAGGTGATTACATCAAGCTTGTGATTCTATAAACTTGCTGAAATCATTTGCAGTTTGTCTTGGTTGTGTTTTGGATTATGTTTTTCCTAATAGAAACTGAATGGTGAATAATGTCCTGTCATTTTGGAGTCACTTCACTTGTATTGTCAGTAAGAATAGAAGATGTTTCTGAACACTTCTACGTTCATGTGGATGCTACCATGATTATGAATAATCATGAATGAATCGTTAATGATGATGAATGAGAAATTTACAGAGGCACAAAGATCAGACCCCCTCTGTTATTGGTGTTATTCTGTATACTTCTGGCCCTTCTTTGGACACTGTGTTAACTAACCTCCAGACGAGCTTCAATGCCATACAACTCTCCTTCCGTGGCCTCCAACTGCTCTTAAATACAAGTAAAACTAAATGCATGCTCTTCAACCGATCGCTGCCTGCACCTGCCCGCCTGTCCAGCATCACTACTCTGGACGGTTCTGACTTAGAATATGTGGACAACTACAAATACCTAGGTGTCTGGTTAGACTATAAACTCTCCTTCCAGACTCACTATAAGCATCTCCAATCCAAAGTTAAATCTAGAATTGGCTTCCTATTTCGCAACATAGCATCCTTCACTCATGCTGCCAAACATACCCTTATAAAACTGACCATCCTACCGATCCTCGACTTCGGCGATGTCATTTACAAAATAGCCTCCAATACCCTACTCAATAAATTGAATGCAGTCTGTCACAGTGTGTATGTGTGTATGTGTTTTGTCACCAAAGCCCCATATACAGTGGGGGAAAAAAGTATTTGATCCCCTGCTGATTTTGTACGTTTGCCCACTGACAAAGAAAGGATCAGTCTATAATTTTAATGGTTTATTTGAACAGTGAGAGACAGAATAACAACAAAAACATCCAGAAAAACTCATGTCAGAAATGTTATAAATTGATTTGCATTTTAATGAGGGAAATAAGTATTTGACCCCCTCTCAATCAGAAAGATTTCTGGCTCCCAGGTGTGTTTTATACAGGTAACGAGCTGAGATTAGGAGCACACTCTTAAGTAAAGGGAGTGCTCTTAACCGCAGCTTGTTACCTGTAAAAAAAGACACCCGTCCACAGAAGCAATCAATCAATCAGATTCCAAACTCTCCACCATGGCCAAGACCAAAGAGCTCTCCAAGGATGTCAGGGACAAGATTGTAGACCTACACAAGGCTGGAATGGGCTACACGACCATCGCCAAGCAGCTTGGTAAGAAGGTGACAACATATGGTGCGATTATTCGCAAATGGAAGAAACACAAAAGAACTGTCAATATCCCTCGGCCTGGGGCTCCATGCAAGATCTCACCTCATGGAGTTGCAATGATCATGAGAACGGTGAGGAATCAGCCCAGAACTACATGGGAGGATCTTGTCAATGATCTCAAGACAGCTGGGACCACAGTCACCAAGAAAACAATTGGTAACACACTATGCCTTGAAGGACTGAAATCCTACAGCGCCCGCAAGGTCCTCCTGCTCAAGAATACATATACATGCCCGTCTGAAGTTTGCCAATGAACATCTGAATGATTCAGAGGACAACTGGGTGAAAATGTTGTGGTCAGATGAGACCAAAATGGAGCTCTTTGACATCAAGTCAACTCGCCGTGTTTGGAGGAGGAGGATTGCTGCCTATGACCCCAAGAACACCATCCTCCACCGTCAAACATGGAGGTGGAAACATTATGCTTTGGGGGTGTTTTTCTGCTAAGGGGACAGGACAACTTCACTGCATCAAAGGGACGATAGGACGGGGCCATGTACCGTCAAATCTTGGGTGAGAACCTCCTTCCCTCAGCCAGGGCATTGAAAATGGGTTGTGGATGGGTATTCCAGCATGACGATGACCCAAAACACACGGCCAAGGCAACAAAGGAGTGGCTCAAGAAGAAGCACATTAAGGTCCTGGAGTGGCCTAGCCAGTCTCCAGACCTTAATCCCATAGAAAATCTGTGGAGGGAGCTGAAGGTTCGAGTTGCCAAACGTCAGCCTCGAAACCTTAATGACTTGGAGAAGATCTGCAAAGAGGAGTGGGACAAAATCCCTCCTGAGATGTGTGCAAACCTGGTGGCCAACTACAAGAAACGTCTGACCTCTGATTGCCAACAAGGGTTTTGCCACCAAGTACTAAGTCATGTTTTGCAGAGGGGTCAAATACTTATTTCCCTCATTAAAATGGAAATCAATTGTATAACATTTTTGACATGTGTTTTTCTTGATTTTTTTTGCTGTTATTCTGTCTCTCACAGTTCAAATAAACCTACCATTAAAATTATAGACTGATCATTTCTTTGTCAGGGTGCAAACGTACAAAATCAGCAGGGGATCAAATACTTTTTCCCCCCACTGTACTACCCACCACTGCGACCTGTACGCTCTCGTTGTCTGGCCCTCGCTTCATACTCGTCGCTAAACCCACTGGCTCCAGGTCATCTACAAGACCCTGCTAGGTAAAGTCCCCCCTTATCTCAGCTCGCTGGTCACCATAGCAGCACCCACCTGTAGCACGCGCTCCAGCAGGTATATCTCTCTGGTCACCCCCAAAGCCAATTCCTCCTTCGGCCGCCTCTTCTTCCAGTTCTCTGCTGCCAATGACTGGAACGAACTACAAAAATCTCTAAAACTGGAAACACTTATCTCCCTCACTAGCTTTAAGCACCAGCTGTCAGAGCAGCTCACAGATTACTGCACCTGTACATAGCCCATCTATAATTTAGCCCAACTACTTCTTCCCCTACTGTATTTATTTATTTAGCTCCTTTTCTCCCCATTATTTCTACTTTGCACTTTCTTCCACTGCATATCTACCATTCCAGTGTTTTACTTGCTATATTGTATTTACTTTGCCACCATGGCCTTTTTTTGCCTTTACCTCCCTTATTTCACTTCATTTGCTCACCTTGTATATAGACTTATTTTTCTACTGTATTATTGACTGTATGTTTGTGTAATATCCTTGTTTGAACCAAGTATTGAGTTTATTTGTTATAATTAATTGGTATTATATTTAAAAGATGACTGAATTGCTCCTAAACTGTAATGTTGTTAATGCATTATGCTTTTTGAAGAAATATTTATTTAATGTATAAGTGAATAGTTTGTTTTACTTTGAAGTTTACGTTTTGACCAATAAGGTCGCTTGTTAAGTTGTGGCCAATGGGAGTTGACCTGGTTAACGGGGAGGGAAAAATACGTTGATGAAAGGATGGACGTTTTACCTCAGGACGGTTGGTGAAGAAAAATTATAAAAGAAGACGACAGAACTACAACAAAACCCATAGCTACTAAGACATGAAGGGAAATACATGTTTTATTTAATAAAAGAGTTGTTATAATTTAGTTAAAACTTAGTAAAGACTGAATCTACCGTCTCGTTGTGGAGGTATTAGCCAGCATTGAGGTTAGCCTAGCATCGTGTGACACCGGGAGATAATTGCTTGGGAAGCTTAACGAGTTCGTGTTGCCATGGGGATATCGGTTACTAAGGAGTACTGTCTGCATGGGTCGCTGTGCTGCCTTGGACTTGGTGAGGAAACCTGCATGGAACTGCCATACTTCGCTGAGGGAATATCTACCAAGTAGTGAGTAAGCACAATGTGAGGTGCTTATAAATAAATACATTGGTAACGGTGAGAGGTTAGCATGTTTTGTTGTAGCCTCTGTTATTGGTAATGGTGAGAGGTTAGCATGTTTTGTTGTATCCTCTGTTATTGGTAATGGTGAGAGGTTAGCATGTTTTATTGTAGCCTCTGTTATTGGTAATGGTGAGAGGTTAGCATGTTTTGTTGTAGCCTCTGTTGTTGGTAATGGTGAGAGGTTAGCATGTATTGTTGTATCCTCTGTTATTGGTAATGGTGAGAGGTTAGCATGTTTTGTTGTAGTCTCTGTTATTGGTAATGGTGAGAGGTTAGCATGTTTTGTTGTATCCTCTGTTATTGGTAATGGTGAGAGGTTAGCATGTTTTGTTGTAGCTTCTGTAACTTTCTCACTATTATTCATGATTCATTCATGATTTTTCTTAATCATGGCATCATCAGGATGCTTTTAGTAGTGTTTAGAAACATGTTATCTACTCACTTGTAAATAAAATGACTCCAGTCACCATCTGTAATGAACACGATGGGAGACAGAGAGCTGGTTTCAAGCGCAGGGCTCAGCAGGTGTTTATTGTAAAGGACCACAGGAGGAGGCAGGTAGCTGGGTCCAGGGGCAGGCAGAAGGTCATACACAGGGGGTCCAAAAAGGCAACAGTACAGGCAGGGAAACGGCATCATTAGTGAGGCAGGCAAAAACTATCATTCACAGGAGGATTATATACTGTCACCTCATATGAAACATTTGATCTGAAATCCAAAATGTTGGAGTTTAGAGCCACATTTAAAATGTTATCTTCACTGTCAAAATACATATGGTGTGGACTGTATACTCAATACAATCTAAATCTGATACCTCACTGTCTGTCTTTTGACTGATACTGCTTTTAAACTGGTCTGGTCAGTCTACTCAAATATTTGTACTATACATGTTTCTATCTGCAGGCAATACTTTAATAATTTGTAATTTATAATATGATACATTAATTTACGAGTAGATATGGCAGGTTTCAGGACACTGATGTATCTGAATATGTTGAAAAAATATACTGCCACTTTTTTCACTACCAAAGAATAGCAGTGTGATTTTAATATGATTGTACTCTTTGCAGGCTGTCAGGCTGTCTAGTCACAGAGGAAGGCTGTGCTTCTCTGGTCTCAGCTCTGAGGTCAAACCCCTCACACCTGAGAGAGCTGGACCTGAACTACAATCACCCAGGAGACTCAGGAGTCAGACTGCTCTCTGCTGGACTGGAGGATCCACACTGCAGACTGGAGAAACTCAAGTATGTAGAGGGTTTATGTCAATGTTCATATCAGACATGTTGGACTTTTCAGGCTGGTTAATACAAACATTCTGACCACCACTTGGACAAAGTTGTGTGTGTGTGTGTGTATTTGTCCTGTGTGTGTGTGTGTGTGTGTGTGTGTGTGTGTGTGTGTGTGTGTGTGTAATTAATGTTTCTAGTGCGAAACACACACAAATACACACACGCACACTCAGGACAAATGCACACACGCACACACACACACCCAAAGGACAAATACATACACACACAGGACAAAAACACACATACACACACACA